>NC_142026.1:77851404-78152004 GCF_982192425.1 Myodes glareolus
GGTCTTGAGAACAGTAGAATGACTCACATTTTTTTTTCCAAATTGCTAGTGAGCAACCTATTAAAAGTTTGAAGATGTGTCTTCTAATAGATTGGCGCATTATTTTTTATAGACTAACTGTTTCATCATCCTTTCAGATAAATAAAATCTTATATAGAAACGACTAGGAAATCCTGAGATATAACAGCACAGTAGCAATGTCTCTCTGTATCCTTTGCTTCTCAAAATGTCTTCAACCAAATACATATCCTTTCCAGACTTGAGAGCACTTCAATACACTACTATGTAAATCAGGAACTAAAAAAAAAATTAACCAATGATGGGACAGTAGTATTAGAAAATCTATTAAAAAGAAAACATTAGTAACATAATACAAATAATTGTAAGATGGAATAGGTCTTGAGCTAAGGGCATTTTGATTAATCACCAATGTATGTTCCCCTTGATATTATTTTCTTCTAAGTCAGGAAAAACTGAGGACAAGCTATTTGATAAATCTATTGCCTATATACATCAATAACACTTGGGAATGAATACCCTGAAGGGGCATTTTTCCCTATGGAAAACCGATTCTTTTCAATAGACTTTGATTACCTAAATTATTTATCTGGCATTTAAGTCTTATGAAATTTTCCTTATCCAGTTGGTATTGTCACTGTTCTTGTCTTATCTAAGAAACAATATTTCTGTAATTTCTGTGTCCAGCTTTCCTGATATATACAGAAGACATTATTTTGTGGCATACGTGGTAGTTCTCTCAGTCTTCCAATACAGCCATCAACTCCCAATACAGCCATCCACTCTTCTGTAGAGTTCTTCAATCCATAGATTTAGAGGCTGTGTTATAGATGTTCCAGTTTGATTTGTGCATCCTACAATCATCAATTCTCTGTAGTTTAATCCGCTGTTGATCTCTGTAGTATCTGCTATCTGTAGCAAAAAGGAGAAGAGTGAAAAATACATTTATGTTTGAGTATAAGTCTGGAGCTGCAGCTAGGGATAATATCAGTTTAAGAACTTAGCAGTAGTTGAGTTTCCTCTAGGGTCTATGACATTTCAAGCATAGGATAATTGTCTGGGTTTACAATTGAATTTCCTTCTGTTGAGTATTTTTAAATTCAATTAGATAGCTATTAGTTATTGTCAAGATAAAAGTGCCAGTATTTTAATAACTTGTATGGATGACCATACTTGTGATTCATAGGGTTTACACCTGAGTAGCTCTATTGATTGATCTCCCTTGTCATCTTTTATAGTCTTTTCTAATACTATACGGGAAAATTCTAAGGGAGGAGGCTTTCAGAACACTTTTGGATCAATTCCTCTAAGTCCCAAGTCTGAAAACTGTGATATCTTCAGGAGTAGAGTCTAGTGTTCAAGTTCTGAGAAGAATCTAAAGACAAAGGCAATAACCTACATTTTGAGGAATCTTCTAGATTCTTTGACTAACAACTAGAATGGAGATGTCCCATCAACATATTATCATTGTTATCCTTTAGGAAGAAGCTATTGCCAAAAATTAGTTGATATTTTTGTTTGTTTGAATCGTCGGAGTGTATTCTTCAACTTCCATTCTACCATACTTGATAGTGCCTGATCATAACTTTTTCTATTTCTAGGCTTCCATGACTTTATGCATTTTGCTCTACCATGTCACACTCAAGGATAGTTAAATGTAGAAATCTATAGTTTTACATAATTTTGTATTTGTTTATATGAAAAAAATGCAAAAATGAAATCAGTATGCCAAATCACACTGAAGAAGGAAAAAGAACTTAAAACACAAAATAAAATTATCCTAGACTATTTTGCTTATATGTATATCTCTGTACCATGTGTCTTCTTGGTGCCTTCAGAGAATGGAAGAGAACATTAGATTCTCTGATGCCACTTATATGGATGGTTGTGAGCTACCATATGTATAATAGGGATCTAACTGGATTTCTCTGCAAGATAAACAAGTGCTCTTAACCACTGAGTCACCTAGCCCCAAGAAAAATATTTTTTCCCTGGTAAGCACTCCAAAATGTTTGAATTACCAATTTCTTAACTCAATACAGGTACATGTTATATTCAAGATATAAAAGAGGTAGAGACAGACAGCCTCAGCCTCTTTCAGGGCTGTGAGCATCTGTCTCATATGCTTACATCTCAGAGCTTTGAATATTTGGTTGATTAGATCAGCAGCTATGATTATCTGAGCTTTATCTGCTCCATTTACTTGATAGTAAAACAAAAGTCTGAAACTCACATTGGAGATCACTGCATTTGAGACTGCATTGAGTTGAAAAGACCATGCATGTAAGGAACATTATTAGACCTTGAATTTTATTCTCAACTCAAAACAAAATTTAAATGAAACTTAACATGGATACACTCTTGCAATATTTAGTCTGGATATGTCTTTATGTTTGTTTTTCTCCTAGTGCTTTAAAATATTTGCTCATGTATGTATGCACATACATACAATTTATACAATAAATACATGCAATCTATAAATTGAAAACTAATACAAGACATTATTAGTGTCCATAGAACTTTTCTTTACTGAGATATCAAACATATAGGATAAAAGATGTATTTAGAATACAACAGAAATTGTACTTTGGGAAGACTTAAATTAGGACATGGTGGACATATGAAGAATAATTTGGCATTCACATTGAGCATTTTCTAGTTGCTTTAGGCAGCAAGGGAAAGCCAAGTGATTACTTTATCAAGTACTCGCTAGTTTTATGTCAATTTGCTACAATCTAGAATTATTAGAGAGGAGGGAGCATGAATTGAAGAAATGCCTTAATAAGGTCCAGCTGTAGGCAAGTTTATAGGATATTTTTATAATTAGTGATTTATGGGGAAGTATCAAGCCTGTTATATTTGGTGCCATTTCTGGGTTGGTGGTTCTGGGTCCTATATGGAAGCATGCCTATCAAACAGAAACCATGAGGAGCAGGCCAGTAAGGAGCACACTCCATTGCCCCTGTATCATCTCCTGACTCCAGGTACCTGCCATGTTTGAATTTCTGTCCCGACTCTCTTTCAATAATGAAAAGTGGCATGTAATTATAACATTAATAAACCCATTTTTCCTCACCTTGCATATTGTTCTTTGAGTTTCATTGCAGCAATAGAAACCCTAAGACAAAGTTGGAACAATGAAAATGGGGTGTTCAGTGACAGATTTGACTATATTATTTTTGGGAGGATTGTGGAAGGATGTTAGGATTTTTCCCTAGAAATATTAAGTATTCAAAACTTGGTGAAATGTTCTCTGAGAGCTTATCATTGATTGGATGATAAGAATGACAATGGCAATGAATACAATATAGACGAATTTTGTAAACTTTCAATGGGGTATCTAAAGTCTCTACTGAGGTTGTTATTTTGAGTTAGCATTCTATTGTCATAAAAGACAATAGAATAAATCTATTTATAAATAGACAATAGAGTAAATAATCACCTATGATTAATAAGTTACCAGAACTAATAAAGTGACACATTTGTTTTACTGGGATACTTGCTGGTGGTCACCTAGAACAGATAGATTGGTAGTAAAGAGACAAACATCATTGTGGTATAATCTTCTGGAAAGTGCTTCCTAATGGTCAGCACACAGGACCTGTGTTAAAGACACGGCCCAGGTTATATCTTGTGCTAGCAGCCAAATTTCGTAGTTTAAGTGCTACCTAGGTTATTCTAGTTTTGAAATCATGAAGTTGTCATGGCTACAAGATGTGGTTTGGCACTGTGATTGGCTAAATGATGTCATTGGTGATGGTAAAGCCTCTGCAGCAGTCCAAGGGGGTCATGTAGAAAAGTTGAAGCTTGGCACCTCTCTTGAAGAGAGGCTAGAAGAGGCTATTAATTAAAGTATAGTCAAGTTTCAGAAGAAGATACCAGCATTTTGGAGATGCCAGTATTATGGATGACCATCAAGAATATAAGGATCTTTGGAGTGGATCCTGCAGAAATTTAGAGGACAGGCTCTATGTGTTGAGAGGGCAGACAAAAGAAGTGATCCAAGTCTCTTGGAGGAACACAGGAGAGCATGAGTCAGATATTGACTGTTGAGTTTTATATATACATATATTGATGCAGTTTAGATTTGCTTTGTTCAGATTATGACTGACTATGACTGATCTCATGAGAACTCTGCATTAAGAAGGCATTGTCTTAAAGTTTGATTTTTACAATAAGGCATAGCTAAATAACTCTGAAGTCTTAAAAGTGATTTTTTAAAGAGATGGGATTTTAATGTGTTTGAATTTGTAAGAACTGTGGAATTTTTAAATGGATTATATTGTAATACTAACATTAATGTGCCATCTTGGGAATAAATGAGAATAAAAATATTCTAAAAATGAGCTATTTATGTGTCAAGATGAAAAAATTCAGTTTTACTGGATATTTTTATTTCAAGATGACACCAGATAGACTCACCAATGAAAAGAAGGTCTTTATTGAGAAATGACTCTGCAAGATCAGGCTATAGAAGGTCTGTAGGCCTTTTAGCTAGCCAATTTACTTTAACTGGTACCATCCCTGGGGTGGTGGTGCTAGATCTATAACAAGGCAGGCTGAGCAAATCATGAGGATAAAGCCAGTGTGCAGCATCTTACATAGTCTCTGAATCATCTCTTGATTCAAGGTTCCTATTATGTTTGAGTTTCTGTCCTAACTTCCTTTAATAGTGAACAGACCTATGGAAGTATAAGTAAAATAAACATTTTGGTCCTTAATCTGATTTTTGTTCATGGAATTTCATCTCTACAATAGAAACTCTAATCAAGACATCCAAAATGCCACAGAATAAGCACTGTAGTCATTGTTTAGGTTGACAATCTTTAATGGGTATTGACAGGTTTTGAGGTATCCATCAGAGAAGACAACAGGGGTATAAGCCAATAGAAAGTCTTTGTATGCTGGCCAGTGACTATACTGGGTGTTTGGGATCCCAGTGTAATCTCAGTCTTTCTCAGGGTGAACTTTTAAGAATGAATACCATATACTAGTTGATGTACTTCAGTTAACAAGAACAGTTAGCTAGAGACAGAATGACAAAATCCAAAAAGCAATAACAATACATTTAGAGACTTTCCCTGAAGTATGTAGTTTGATAGATTAGGTCTTTGTTTTGTTTTTGTTGGGAATACTGTCTATACATTGTATTTTACAGCTTGAAAGGTACTTCAAACATAGTCAGGAATTAAGGAATAGGACCTATTAAGGACATCAGCCATCTTAGAGCAGACATGGTGCCTCATAAATACCAAGTACACTAGAAGTGCAGAGAAAAATAGTTAAATATTTATCAAATCATCACAATTAGCAGAGGGAAAAGAAAATATATTTTAAAAAAGGGGAACTACAGTTGCTCCTAAAAACCATCATACCTGTGTGCTTTCTCTTGGAGATATAGCAAATTATTATTTTTCAATGGAATTTGCACTCTGTAAGTTTGTGTCCCTCCTAGAGGCAGGGAGTACAGACTGTTTTTGAATGACACACTTTCAGTCATCAGCACTGCGTTTATGAGGCCCAGTGTTCTCTAGAATAAATTATCCTATTAATTTCTGCTTACATTATCATTTTGAAAAGCCCTCTTAAGTAACCTCCTCACTTATCTGCTCATTACTAAATTGATGTCAAACTTCAGTAGAGGTGAGGGCAGAAGTTCCTTGTAGAAAAAAAGTCGCTCAGATAAGGGCAAAAGCACTGAGACTCCTGTATACTACTGTTGCCCTTACTGTGCCAGACTTAAGGGATTCCTGTCCCCACCAGGGGATTCTGAATGTCCCTAACACCATGAGGAATGAAGGATCTCCTGAAAACTGCGAGAGCTTCTGTAGAGAACACCATTAAGTCTTGTCATTGATCTGAATGATTAGCAACTGGTAAAATATTTTCAAAAATATTTACAGTTCTAAACAGCTGCCCTCCATAAAATGCATAGGAACAATTTTAAATCCACAGTAATGGAGGCCTAATACCACATCTCCAGCCCTCATCATGGAAAAAGCTGCCTTTCTCCAGCCAAATCTTTGTGACTTTGATGGGCAGATGAAGCACACAGCTACAGTGCAGTAAAGAACTCATGGGAACATTCTCTGTTCAGTCAAAGAAAAACAATGTCTGCAAAAGGCAAAAAGACAGGAGAAATAATTCCTAATGCAAGACCTATAGTCCTGAAGAGCTTTGGAGTCAATCATGTCATATCTAGGCTTGACAGTTATAGAAGTCATTTGCTATGGCCTGAGAAAAAGAGTGCTAGGATTTGGACAAGTACCAAAGAGAACATTTAATGTGCTTAATGATCACCAATTCTCAATTGATGACATGATCGGTCTTCTTTACAAAAGTCAACCTCGACTCCCATGATTATTGCATGTTTTCCCCATGTTTGAAATAAAAAATAAACATTGTCAGGAATACTTTAATTTTCACCAGAAATAAAAACTCCAATGTTAGCAGACAGAAGAGAAATGTTCTCACTAACTCTAGGTATTGAAAAGGGTACACAAAGATCCTGGATAGTAGTTTTGTATTGACTATATCCAATTTTAAATCTTTTTGTGAGACTGCCTATTACTTCAAGTAACAGAAGCAGACTTATAGTTTCAGACACTGTATTTTGTAAAATATATAATGTGATATATTCAGTTTCTCAAATGAGTTTGCTTATCTTTCCATCCTTTCCAACCTATACTGACTTTTGCTTTTTTGTGAGGTGACCTTCTCAGTTGAATGTGATTAGGGTCAGATTTTGTCTTTGATTTTCATTTCTCTATAACATGATGAGTCAGTGGGCGCCATTCTGTAACATGAGGGCCAACTTGTTGGGGTTTCTGTCCTGCCCGGTATCCCACAGCCAGCAAGCTCCCCCTAAAAATCACACAGAGATCTCCATAAGTTATAAAACTAATTGGCCCATTAGCGCAGGCTTCTTATTAGCTCTTAGCACTTATATTAACCCATTATTCTTATCTATGTTAGCCACATGGCTTGGTGCCTTTTTCAGCTGGGCAGGTCACATCCTGATTCTTTGGTGATTTGGGTAGGAGTGGGGGACGAGCTTCCTTCTACCCAGAATACTCCTGTTCTCATTGCTCCACCTCTATTTCCTGTCTGGCTCACCGACCTATTCTTCCTACCTACCCAATCAGTGTTTATTTAAAACATGATTGACTTCCTTGCTCATGTTCTCCCTTCTTCTGTTCCTCATTTGGACCTTGGGAGCTAAGTCCAGTACTCCAATGTGAGTCTCTGTCTCTATCTCCATCCATCGCCAGATGAAGGTTCTATGATAGGCAAGATATTCATCAGTGTGGCTATGAGACAAGGCCAGTTCATGCACCCTCTCCTCTGCTGTCCAAGGAAAAATCTGGGGACCTCTCCTTGGACCTGGGAACCCCTTTAGAATCAAGTCTTTTGCAAACCCTAAAATGGCTCCCTTAATTAAGATATTTGCTTCCCAGCTCCCATATCCACCCTTCCTCCATCCTACCCATCCCATTCCCCCAAGCTCTCCCGAATCCTCCCCTTCTCCCTTCTCTCTACCCATCTCCCCTTACATCCACCCCCCACATCTCAATGCATCCAAGTTTTGCCTGGCAATCTTGTCTACTTCCAATATCCATGAGGATAACTATATGATTTTTTTTAGGTTCACCTTCTTATTTAGCTTCTCTAGGATCACGAATTATAGGCTCAACATGAACAAGGAAGTCAGGACCACGAGGGATGCATCCACCCACTGAGATGGTGGGACTGATCTAATGGGAACTCACCAAAGCCAACTGGACTGGGAGTGAAGGAGCATGTGGACAAACTGGACTCTCTGAATGTGGCTGGCAATGAAGGCTGACTGAGAAGCCAAGGACAATGGCACTGGGTTTTGATTCTACTGCATGGGCTGACTTTGTGGGGGCCTGGTTTGTTTGGATGCTCACCTTTATAGACCTGGATGAAGTGGGGAGGATCTTGGACTTCCCATGGGTCAGCCAACCCTGACTGTTCTTAGGACTAGAGAGGGAAGGGGAGGTGGGGGGGGGAAAGGAATGTGGGGAGGGGGTGGAAATTTTTAATAAATAAATAAATAAAAATGAAGCATGATTGACAGAATACAGACCATTCTCCTGCACCATTTCCCTAACAGTGAGTGATGCTACATTCTTTGTTAATGAATATGATTACCACTTAAATTTCTCACACTGGGAATTGTATAGAAATAACATTGACTTGATTTTTAAAATAGTGATTTTATCTTTTACTAAACTGCATCTTATGAATGTCTTTTAAATTGTGGACAATACTGCACGATTGAATGGCCAGCAAAAAATAAATGCTGCCTTGATTCCCACAATGATGACAATGGACTAACCTTCTAAACTGTAAGATAGCCCCAATGAAATGCTTTCCTTTGTAAGAATTGTCATGGTCTTAGTGTCTATCCACAGCTATGGAATTAATATCTAAGACAGTAATATTTCTCTTATTTGGAGCTCTTATCCTGAAAAACATTCACTGACCCCAACATTGTGTCTTCACTGTTGTACTCTGGTACTTTCACAGTCATGTGTTACTTCTAGGTGTTTTGTACATCTAGAATTTGTTTTCATAGAGAGTGAAAAAAGTGGGATTTCACTTCACTATTGATAGGAATGAAAGTTTCTAGAGCAGTTACTGAGAACTGGATGGAGCTGCACAGAAAATTAAAAGCAAACCTACCCCAGAATCTCACTGCCTCACTTCACTTACTTCTTCAAGAGTCAAAAATCAATTTAACAAAACCATCTATGAAATTCTATGACTGCAACACTGGTCTCATTATCTAATACACCAAGTCTAAAAAAATGAACTTATTAAGTATATGTATTTCATACGGAGTGAAATGATTCAGTGACCATTTGGTAAAAAACAGATGAAACCTTGAGATGTTGTATAAGGGGTTATATATGACACATAAATACAAATTCAAAGGTTGTGTTGTATGTAAAAAGATGATTCCTACAATCTCAAAAGGCAGAAGTGAGTTTGAGGCAGGATAGACAACTAACAGGTATCTCAAATACAGGTAGATATAAGCAACTGAGTTCTAGAACACTGAAAACAATAGAGTGACAACATTTAATAATACATATAATTCTACACTGTAAGTTTAAAACAACAGTACTGTGTTTGCCTAACATGTAAAAAGTCTAGCAGCCAGTCTACAACATTACAAGAGAAACCCAGAGCATTTTGAACATAGTTAGAATAACTGGAAAAGGGAAGCACAAAGGTAAGGAGAAAGAACTGTAAGCTGCCATGATTAGTGATATACCATACTGTATACTATATGTAGGTGATTATTAAATATTAATCAAAATTGTTCATTTATGTACTGCATATTCTAACTTACTTGAAATGATCTTAATAGGGTGTGCATATATAAAATTATCTCAAAGAAACATGCCAGTGATTATAGCACTATAATATAAATTTAAGAAAATTTTAATATTCAACTAATTACCAGAATTTAAATGCAGAAAATGAAAATAGCTTTAATCTTTTGGCTTCAGTTTGGTTTATACATCTTAAATTTTAATGTTTGAACAAAATATGACTATTGGTCCATACAAGGAGGTAAGAAAAGAGTTCTAGTGCTCTACAGAATAATAGATAAATAATGTTTAAATTTGCCATATTAATACTCTGTGAAGTAAAATGAGGAGAACTTCATTTATACTCTCCACCACATAAAAGTATAGCCTGTTACATTTTGTAATGGTAATAACAAGTTTCATTGGTAATACAATTGTAGCAATATTAATATTCAAGCTTTCATAATCAGTAGTTAATGGTTATTTTCTACATAGACTAGTCTAATTTGTACCTACAAGTTGGATGAAAATTTGAAATTGAAATGTAAAATCTACTTAAATTATTCCAGATAAAAGTTAAATAATCAGTAATTTTTCATAGCTTCAGACAGTAAGACATTCAGTCATGCCCAAACATAGGCTGCATTGTTGTAGGCACTATGCTGTGACATCATTTGCTTTTGTCATGCTCTCAAGAATTCCCACTCAGGGTTCAATTAAAGACACCATAATAAGATAAAGGACCTAAAATCTGAGGTTTAAGAAATCTACTCACAACAGGATCTGTCTATCCATGTTTCTTTATTCTTCCTCTTCTTTCTCTCTTCATCCTTATTCTTTCTTTTTTTCTCCCCATTACAAATGTTCACAGTCCTATATATCCTTATAACCATCAATTACACAGCCCTCACAGATTTCAGGGCTAGAATTAACTTGCCACATAAAAACCACATAAGATTTTTTGCACACACACACACACACACAGAGAGAGAGAGAGAGAGAGAGAGAGAGAGAGAGAGAGAGAGAGACAGAGAGACAGAGAGAGACAGAGAGACAGAGACAGAGACAGAGATCCGTAGCTGTCAGCTCAAATCTGGGAGGGACTAACTCATATCCAGTGAACTGCTTAATGGAAAAATTTAATTAAGAAAGGAATTAAATCATCAGGGGATCCTAGAGGGGAAGGTTAGTGCACTATGCTACATTTATAGGTGGTAGATAAAAGACATAAAAAGTTTATTTTCAATAACATTGAGTATAGTGTGCAGATTGTATTTTAAGTCAGTGTGCCACTTCTTTTTTCCAAGCATACAGAGAGGATATGGGGAAAGCAGGCAACCTACCTAAATAGTCAGGGTGAATCTAATGGCTCCAGATATGATTTGCGTATTTACCAGATGCTGCGATTTCTATGGGCCTAGCTCTGGACTTACACTTATTGGTCTAAGTGGTAGAAACAAAGAGGAGACCTGGGCATCTAAATTATCAGTTCCAGAGTGTGCTATTATCAGCCCTTCTGACGGTGAGTATTATGGTTCTGTGGCTGGGTAGCAGTTAAATACCTTTTCTTCTGTCCTTGAGAGTAAAACACAAACAGCAAATTTCCTGAACAAAAATCAGCAGTAAACTGAGGTGAAGGTGAGCATAAGGAGTTAGGAATCTTCTAAAGCAAGTTAGTTTGGGGTAGGAATCTTTTAAAGCAAGTTAGTTTTGGGTCATTGTATTCCTTATTTATAAGTGAGGGGGAAAAATCGAGCAGCAGCTTGAGCAAGTAGTAATTCTATGCCCATGAATATCTGTGAATATCTGATATGGAATGCTATTATACTGACGAAATGCCAGGTGATAGAGCCAGTTGCAGGAAGGCATTTACCAAGGAGAGAGTAACAAAGGCCTGGAAGAGGAAAACTGTTTTCAGACATAGTTAGGTGATAGTGATTAGTAAGTCCCCAAAACATAGGACACAGTTCTAAACTGTGGCAATTAATTCTTAAATACATAACAGAAAGGGAGTTAGCTACAGCTAAAATCTACAACAAAAATCAATCACTTTATTCACAAAGCAATAATGGCAAAATTTCTTTGAATTATGGCTTAACCTTTAGCAAGGTCTCTGGCTCTCATAATCCACTTGTCAAAACATGTCTGAGAAATTATTGCATATTATTGTGGCTTGTAACAAGTCCCACTTTTTAATTTAATAAATAGAGTATGTGAATTTCTTTGAGTAAAACATATAACTGATCCTAATTTTTTGACAATGGCTGCAAACAATAAAAGGAAAGGATGAATGTCCCTATAATCACCAAGTTAATAAAAAGGAATTACTATTAACAAAAGTTTTGACTGAGTTAATGAAGTAATTAGCTATTTCTTCTGCAGAAAAAAAGTAAAGAGTCTGGAATGGCTGATAGCACTAATTTCAGAATGTAGTGTGCCCATGTTTATACCTAGCTGGGATCCCTCTCCAGTGGGCTTGTACTCGATTCCAGGATATTTCTGATCCATTAAAGGGCAAAGGTGTAATACAAATCAACTTACAATCAGCATGACATCATGTTGTTAAGCATGTCTTAAAGTTGTAGGTTTGAGTCATTAAAAGAAAGGAATGTTAGCTTTAGAATGTTAGTTTTATCTATTAGTCTTTGATTAGTAGACTATTTTGATGAAGCACTGTTAGACAGAGTTTACCAGGTTATTAATATGCATCTTTATGACTCAGGGTACAGTTGAAATAGACCTGATAAATCAAATTTGTGATCAAGGCAATAATATACCATTTTGGCTATGAGAAGGCAGTGCCAACTGTCTCTCAACATACATAGCAAGATTTCCCTAGCAGAACAATTGTCAGAAATACATATGGAGATAGTCTGATAACATATAAACTATAGGATTATGGGAAGAACCTATACAACTAGTAATGGAATATTTTTTAATGGCAGTCAATTTCTTTGGGCTGTATAGTTTTAAAAGGTGACATGGGGTGTAGGATTCTTTCATGATTGCTTATTGAAGAAAAGGGGCAAAGATGCAGGTCTTGGAGACTGAACACTGGAGACCTGGGAAGAGCACGCTTCTCAGACTCTGTGAGGCATGCAGGCATCTTTACAGTGTCTGTTTCTGGAGAATGCAATAGAATCTTCTGGGGTGAGAGCTGGAGGGCAGTGGCCTTAGCCAGAAGAAGAGCAATCTGAACAATCTGTAACACTTGAAATGATTATAAATCTGGTGGAATCAATATATGTTAATGAAAAAAGATGAAGTTAAGACATTTTTTAGAGTAGTCTTTTTCTCTCAGGTGTACACTTGGAAGTTTTAAGTGCATAGTCTTGTTAGATGAGAGAAAGGCATTCCAGGCCAGGGAGAAAGGGAAAGTTCTGCATCCCTTACATCTCTGTTCTCTGTGTCTGTCTAATGGTCTGCACTCTCCCACACCACTGTGTCTTTTACTGTCTTTTCTCAGATTCAACAGCCTGCACTTTTCAGGCCCACCCAGTGTGCCAGTCTCAAAGCACGTTGCTGATTGCCTTTTAAGTTCTACTGCTTTTATTTAACTCTAAAAACTTCTTATTCTAACACTCGGGACATTTCTTCAGCTGTCTAATTGTCTTCTTACTAAACGTCATCTACTTACAGACATAGACAAAGATATTGCCACAAAATATCTGTCTTTTAAAACTCATTTTAATATATCTGAATTTATACATCCTCTCTGTTGTTCTGTTAACTGCGTAACAGTTTAAAATATACTTTTTCCCTACCCATAAAGCAGCTGCTTTGTGCCTGATTTATCTCATGATACAATATAAAGACTTTATAATTACCAAATCTACTTATATATTGTTTTTCTGTTTCATTTTCAAATTAAAATAACTTCATAATTATTTTTAGGATAAATTTAGCAGAGATAAAACATAAAGTTTATAACTTATAAACTATTAACAATAACATTACTTAAATTATAAACTATTAAAAATACTTAAGAGATATAGCCTAAAGATTAATTATCTAAACAACTGTTTGGGGCAAAACTTGGGTGCACGGGGGTGTGGGAGGGTGGATGTTAGGGGAGATGGGTAGAGAGAAGGGAGAAGGGGAGGATTCGGGAGAGCTTGGGGGAATGGGATGGGTGGGATGGAGGAAGGGTGGATATGGGAGCAGGGAAATAAATATCTTAGTTAAGGGAGCCATTTTAGGCTTTGCAAAAGACTTGATTCTAGAGGGGCTCTCAGGTCCAAGGAGAGGTCCCCAGGTTGTTCCGTGGGCAGCAGAGGAGAGGGTGCATGAACTGGCTTTGTCCCATAGCCACACTGATGAATATCTTGCCTATCACCATAGAACCTTCATCTGGCGATGGATGGAGATAGAGACAGAGACCCACGCTGGAGCACTGGACTTAGCTCCCCAGGTCCAAATGAGGAGCAGAAGGGGGGAGGACATGAACAAGGAAGTCAGGACTACGAGGGGTGCGTCCACCCACTGAGATAGTGGGACTGATCTAATGGGAACTCACCAAGGCCAGCTGGACTGGGAGTGAGGGAGCATGTGGACAAACTGGACACTCTGAATGTGGCTGACAATGAAGGCTGACTGAGAAGCCAAGGACAATGGCACTGGGTTTTGATTCTACTGCATGGACTGACTTTGTGGGAGCCTTGTTTGGATGCTCACCTTTATAGACCTGGGTGGAGTGGGGAGGACCTTGGACTTCCCATGGGGCAGGGAACCCTGACTGCTCTTAGGACTAGAGAGGGAGGGGGAAGTGAGGAAGGGGAGGGAAAAGGGATGTGGGGAGGAGGTGGAAATTTTTAATAAATAAATAAATAAAAATACTGTTTGGATAATTTCTTTAATCATAATAATAATATGTTATATATATAAACAAAATATAAATATAATATATACAATGTATGTGATATATATAAATATACATAATATATAAGTATATAATAGCATAATTATTATACTTAAAAAATAAGTTTAATTACACTTATTGTGCTAAGTGGTAGAAACGAAAAGGAGACCCAGTCTTCTAAATTATCAGTTCCAGGGTGTGCTGTTGTCAGCCGTTCTGATGGTGAATTTTGTGGGTCTGAGGCTGGGTTAATGGGTTAATGATCTCTTTTGATGTTCTTGAGAGTAAAACACAAACAGTAAATTTTGTAAACCAAAATCATCTGTAACTTGAGGTGAAGGTGCAATAGGTCATAGGCCAATGCAAAAATAAATCTACCACTCTTTTTTCATCCTCCTATTGCAGAGGACAGATGTGGAATTAGTTATTCCTGTCACCAAAGAAAAATATAAAATGATGTCAGCATTCACGTTAAAGGACTTTCTTAGCAATTATGGATGTAAATTAATTCACAGCATGAAGCTGTGAAGCTGAAGTTGGATTGCCTGCCATGGAGACCTCAAAATGTTGGCAGTGCCATAGCTATGGGAGCACTGGACTTAGCTCCCAAGGTCCAAATGAAGAGCAGAAGGAGGGAAAACATGGGCAAGGAAGTCAGGACCATGAAGCTCCCTTGGCAGTCCTTCCCAGATACTGAAGAAGGAGTATATGACCTGCCCCACTGAGAAAGGTACCAAGCCATGTGGCTAACATATACTAGAATAATGGGTTAATGTAAGTGATAAGAGCTAATAAGAAGCCTGAGCTAATGGGCGAATCAGTTTATAACCTAAGTAGACCTGTGTGTGGTTTCTTTGGGACTGTGGCTAACATATACTAGAATAATGGGTTAATGTAAGTGATAAGAGCTAATAAGAAGCCTGAGCTAATGGGCGAATCAGTTTATAACCTAAGTAGACCTGTGCGTGGTTTCTTTGGGACTTTCCGGCTGTGGGGTACCAGGCGGGACAGAAACCCCAACAAGCCAGCCCTCATGTTACAGGAGTTTGTCCAGCTTGTTTTTGTTCTTACTTTGGCCCAGTATTTCTTCACTAAGATTATTTTCCTATATTTTGGAATGGTACTATATATCCTGGTCCATTATCTGTTTTCAGTATGTGATTTGTTATTTTGGCTTTGTTTTATAGGGGATTATAGTTAAAAGTCTGCTTGAATCCCAGAATAGATTTTGAACTTTGGACTTTTAAACATTGGTGAGATGTGATAAACTATGGGAACTTTTGAATTTGGACTAAATTCATTTTTGCCTTATGATCTTGTTACAAGTTTATGGGAGCCAGGGAGGGGAATGTGGTAGTTTGAATGTAATTGACAAACTCAGATTCATAGGGAATGGCACTATTAAGAGGTGTGACTTTGCTGGTATAGGAATGACCTTGTTGGAAGAACTGTATCACTGTGGAGGTGGGCTTTTTGGGCTCATATATTTCAAGTCATGCCTAGTGTCACAGTTCACTTCCTATTGCTTGCACAATGGAGCCAAATCCTCATGTTGACAAATTACAATAGATGTAAGTTCTTTTATTGATCTTGGTGTGAATTAATCAATCCTTGCTAAAAATGAGGAATTCTGAAAGCCTAGGACCATTGCTCAGGACCTACTCTGATAACATACCTTTTATAGCTTTCCCACTTTGAAGACCCATGGTCACATGACCCCATCCACAAGAATATTTTTCAAAAACTATTCTTGATTTCTGATTCACATCACCTAACCAACATTATGCTTTGAAATATTTAGAAAGTTAAGTATTTTAGGATTTCTATGGCTTTTAAGAGATACCACAACTGCAGCAACTCTTATAAAGGAAAGCATTTAATAGGGGCTGTCTTACAGTTCAGAACATGGTGCTATAGGTGTAGCTGAGAGTCCTACATCTTGCAATCAATGGGAAGTGGTCTGAGTATCACACTGAGGGAAGTGTCTACAAAATACATCACACAAAGCCTGCCCCCACGGAGACACACTTCCTCCAAAAGGACCCCACCCACTCAAATAGGTCATACCTCCTAATAGTGCCACTTTAATGGGGACTATATTCTTTCAAACCCAACACAGTGGGTATAGGCAGCTATCTTCCCTTCAGGAGAGTGGAGGGAAGAAAACCACAAAGTAAGAATAGTAATGGTTGATGTTGGAAAGAACAGAAGAATTTGGGGAAAAAATAAAGGGACTGAAGAAATGCCTCAATGGTTAAGACTGTTGGCTAATATTTCAGAGGACGCAGGTTGTATTCCTAGTAATCCCAGTTCTAGAAAACTATTTTTCTGTCATTTCTGGGCACTACATGCTGGTAATGCTCATACATATCCCCAGGCAAAACTTTTAGACTCCAAAAGAATTAAAATGTTTTTTTTTAAAAAGAAGATATATCAAATAGGATTCTTACAATAGCAGTGTAGAACCCTTAAGCCTGAGCACACAAGGAGAGATTTTAGCCTAATCCTTTGTTATAGACATAGAGGTATTAAAAAACAAACAAAAATCCTTTTACACAATATTGAGTATCAGCAACCACTGTGCATATACATTTGAATGATTTTCAAATAGATATTTCATAAACTGTTTAGAAATCAATATAGTATTAATCATAATAACCTTCTTCCTTGATGTAATTAACTCATTTTTTAATAGATAAGACATTGTTTTATCCTGTAGGAGAAAGGTATTTGAACCCACAAAATTATACCATTAACATACTGATAGACCAATAGGCAGATTCATGGGAAGTATATCTGTACACATTCACATGAAGAACCCCATTTTGAAGAGCTACAGAAACACTTGTCTTTTGGAACATTCACTGTCAAATCTGTAAAAACATTGTGAAGCCATGATTCTTCCCTTTGAAATGGCATTCATTCCCAAAGCACCTCAGCAGTATAACTTCTCCTGCCTGGGCCTTGTCATTCCTTCATACCTTGAGGCCTTAGAAGAATAACATTCACTCTTTATTCTAACAGTCAAATTTGCATAGAGACAATCCCACATTACCTGATAACATATAATATAGAATTTTCTAAAGAAGATAGGCACTGAACAGGGAGGTAGCATGCCCCATGCTTACTAACAAGAAAATCAGGGTGTCCCCAAAGCTGATGATCACAAAAGAGATTGGGTGAGGAGAATAGGTGAGTTCAGGATTCAAGAATGTTTAGTAACTTTATCTAATGGTTTGGAATATCAGGTACTTCCACTTGAATGCAGGCTCTTTCCTGGGTGATGTCACCTGTTTTGGAATGCTGTTTTATCAGGCTCTACCTGCCCTTTTTGTGATTGTGATATGCATATTATCATTGTCTTTGCCTATGGAATTTTAAAAACTATGACTGTAAAAACTAAAAAGGACAGGGAGCTCACCCCTTTTCTTCAGTTTTTTCCCCTTGCCTGAAAAATAAAGAACCTGTAGAGGTAATATACTTGAATTAATATTTTTACCCACAGACACCATACACATTCTATTCTGACCTGAGTGTATGCAGAGGCTGATACTCAAGGCCTTCAATAGAAGGGCAATCATTAATATCTACCAACTACAAACCATTCATAAGACTGTACAGAAGTGAGCTAATTGCAAGAATATACTAGTGCAATAGCTGTCACAAATGCTATGGAATTAACCAACTTAATTATGCTTGAATTTATGGCCTACTACATTAAGTGGAATCCATACCTGACTCTGCTGAAAAGGGGTTAAGAACATAAAACTAGATAGAACAGGGAACTATGGGAAAACATATGCTATCAGTCTATTAAAGGAAAAAAACAATAAAATTATTACTAATGGCACATTCTTTTTTTCAGCTGATTATATTTTTATTACTTTATAAATAGTACCAATCAAAATTTCCACTTTCTCCTCTCCTCCCACTTCTCTCCCGCTCCCCCACTCACTCTCCTTCCTTCCCCATCCAGTCCTAAGAGAGGGCAGGGTACCTGCCCTGTGGGAAGTCCAAGGCCCTCCCCCCTTCATCCAGGCTTAGGAAGGTATGCATCCAAATAGAATAGGGTCCCAAAATGCTAGTACATGCAGTAAAGACAAATCCCAGTTATCATTTGCTTCTCAGTGCCCCAATTGTCAGCCACATTCAGAGGGTCCAATTTGATCCCATGCTCATTCATCCCAGTACAACAGCTGGATTTGGGGAGTTCCCATTAGCTCAGGCAAACAGTCTCAGTGGGAGGATCAACCCCTCCTGGTCCTGACTTCCTTGCTCATCTTCTCCCTCCTTCTGCTCTTCAACTGGAACTTGGGAACTCAGTGCAGTGCTCCAATGTGGGTCTCTGTCTCTATCTCCATCTGTAGTCGGACGAAGGTTCTATGGTGATATTCAAGATAGACATCAGTCTGACTACGGGACAAGGACAGTTCAGGCACCCTTTCTTCCACTGCCCAGAGTCCTAGCTGAGGACATCCCCGTGGACACTTGGGAACCCCTAGAGAGCCAAACTTCTTGCCAACCCCAGAATGGCTCCCTTAATTAAGATCTCTCCTTTCCTGCTCCCATATCTGTCCTTTTTTCATCTCAACCATCTCACTCCCCCAAGCTCACCCCAATCTTTCCCTTCTCCTTTCTCTCTTCTCTGCTCCCCTTCCTTCCCCGCTACTCCCAACTTTTGCCTGGCGATCTTGTATGTTTCCAGTTTCTAAGAGGATCTATATATGTTCTTCTTTGGGATCAACTTATTACTTAGCTTCTCTAGGATCACCACTATAGGCTCAATGTCCTTTGTTTATGACTAGGATCCACTAATGAGTGAATACATACTATATTCGTATTTCTGGGTCTGGGTTATCTAACTCAGGATAATGGAGTTTTTGTTTTTTGTTTTATCGAGACAGGGTTTCTCTGTAGCTTAGGAGCCTGTCCTGGTACTAGCTCTTGTAGACCAGACTGGACTTGAACTCACAGATGTAGCATGAGGGCTGGCTTGTTGGGGTATCTGTTCCCACCTGGTACCCCACAACCGGCAAGTCCCAGAGAAAATCAACCACACAGAGATCTCTTTAAGTTATAAAGCTGATTGGCCCATTAGGTCAGGCTTCTTATTAGTCCTTGTAACTTACATTAATTCATTATCATTATCTATGTTAGCCACATGGCTCAGTACCTTTCTCACTGTGACAGCTCACATGTTGCTGCTTCGGTGGTCTGTGCAGGAGTGGCGGAGGAAGCTTCCTGCTTCCCAGAATACTCCCAGTCTCTTTGCTCCACCCCCTACTTCCTGTCTGGCTTTCCCGCTTATACTTCCTGCCTGGCCAATCAGCATTTTATTAAAATATGATTGACAGAATACAGACAATTCTTTCACACCATTTCCCTCTATTTTTTTTAAACAAAGGAAAATACCCATAGTCCATTTGTTGGGAATGTGGGCGTGGTATTTCAGGCTACTTCCTGCTGATTGGGGGTGCTGATGATCTTATGGGGACCTAAAGAAAATTTAGAGTTATAATCAAGTCCTAACTGGAGTATCCTGTGAATCTTGATCATCTCAGGCAGCAGTCTTGAATCTGTAATGGATGTAGAACTCTGTCATCTGAGCCATCTGTTCCTATCGGAGATTTCTCAGGTGGTCTTCCTTTTTCGAATGTGATTTTTCTTAACTCAGAATGAATCCACAGCCTCTCATTTTCTGTGGAAACAAAAGCAAAATCTCTTCTCCAAAGTAACATACCTTTTGACTTCAGTTTTGAAGCCAGGGTATTTTCAAAATGCCTATCTTGGGTTAGTTCAGCAGCATTTATAAACAAAAGTCTTTTAGCAGCTGTTTCTCCTTCCTTAGCATTCAAACAATTCAAAGAGAGCATAATAACATACAGTATCAAGATTCTCTGTGTATTTTCCATCTTTATGTGGCTTTATTTCAACCTCTATTTCTTTTATTTTTACTTTTAACTTTTTGAGGCAGGTTCTCTGTATATCTTTGTCCTGGAATAACTCTGTAGACCAGGCTGTCCTTGAACTCACAGAGATTCCTCCGTCTCTGCCTCCCCAGTGCTGGGCTCAAAGGTGTATGCTACCACACCTTGAACTCACAGAGATCTGTCTGTCTCTGTCTACCAGGCATTGGGATTAAAGGTGTGTGCTACCACACCTTGAAGTCACAGAGGTCAATCTCTACCTCTGTCCCTTGAAGTCACAGAGGTCAATATGTCTCTGCCTCCCAGGCATTGGGATTAAAGGTGTGTACCACCACACCTTATTTCTCCCTTTCTTTCTTTTTTATTTTTAAGAACTTTAACCTTCAGCCTGCATATATTTTTAACACACTGTAAACCATTTAGAGGTTTTCTTCGTCTTTGAATCTCTCTTTATTGTATATCTCTCTTTTTCTGACCACATGAGTCTTTAAGGAGAGGACTAAAACTGTGGCTTTTATGGCTGGAATTAGCCCATTCCTTAGCTTTCCAGCCTCAGGGCTGAGGTACCGACTGCAGCCATTTTGATTGCCACAACTCTATGGCGTTTCAAGGTCCCTGCCAGCAAGCAAGCTGCAACATTCCACTCACAGACCACACTCAGTCGGACTGCCTGCCTGAAAGAGTCAGAGTTTGCCCTGGCAGGATAGCCCAGAAAGCTGGCATTTTAAAATGGCACAGCTTTTTTCCTGCTACAGCTGAAAGCCGAAAAGCATGCGTTCAGCTTTTCATCAACACCGTTTAAGTGTTTCGTGACTGGACCTCTTAAAAGAGCTGCAGGGTTTTGCAGTTAAAGCTGAGTCAGGAAGGAAGCTTCTCTTAGATGAGAGCATTTGCTTGCCTCTTCCAAGCAGAGCAGACCCGAGAAATTGCTGCTACCAAGAAAACATGCTTTACTCTATTTTTTCCCAAGCTTTCTCAAGCTTTCTGTGGATTCAGTTATCCACATGGGCGCCATATGTAACACGAGGGCCAGCTTATTGGGGTATCTGTTCCCGCCTGGTACCCCACAACTGGCAAATCCCAGAGAAAATCAACCACACAGAGATCTCTTTAAGTTATAAAGCTGATTGGCCCATTAGGTCAGGCTTCTTATTAGTTCTTGTAACTTACATTAATTCATTATCATTATCTATGTTAGCCACATGGCTCAGTACCTTTCTCACTGTGACAGTTCACATGTTGCTGCTTCAGTGGTCTGTGCAGGAGTGGCAGAGGGAGCTTCCTGCTCCCCAGAATACTCCCAGTCTCTTTGCTCCACCCCTACTTCCTGTCTGGCTTTCCCGCTTATACTGCCTGCCTGGCCAATCAGCATTTTATTAAAATATAATTGACAGAATACAGACAATTCTCCCACACCACACAGAGATCCACCTCCCTCTGCCTCGCGAGTGCTAGGAGGCTTGAGCCACCACTGCCCGGTAGGATAGTGTTTTCTATTTCCATCCATTTGCATGCAAAATTCAAGATATTGTCTTTTACCATTTAGTAGTACTCTAATGTGTAGATGTGCC
The DNA here is from genome assembly GCF_982192425.1 of Myodes glareolus. Taxonomy (NCBI): domain Eukaryota; kingdom Metazoa; phylum Chordata; class Mammalia; order Rodentia; family Cricetidae; genus Myodes; species Myodes glareolus. The sequence continues at coordinate 77,873,123 of NC_142026.1, forward strand.
ACACTTTCTTGATTCAGTCTCCATTGAGGAACATCTAGGTTATTTCCAGGTTCTGGCTATTATAAATAATGCTGCTATGAACATAGTTGAACAAATGTTTTTTATAGTATGATTGGGCATCTCTTGAATATATTTCAAAGAGTGGTATTGCCGGATCCTGAGATAGGTTGACTCCAAATTTTCTGAGAAACCATCACACTGATTTCCAAAATGGCTGCACAAGTTGCATTCCCACCAGCAATGGATGAATGTTCTCCTTACTCCACATCCTCTCCAGCATAGGCTATCATTGGTGTTTTTGATTTTAGCCATTCTGACAGGTGGAAGATGGTATCTCAAAGTTGTTTTGATTTGCATTTCACTGATCACTAAGGAACTTGAACATGACCTTAAGTGTCTTTTTGCCATTTGAAATTCTTCTGTTGAGAATTATCTGTTCAGTTCAGTACCCCATTTTTAATTGGGTTATTTAGAATTTTAATATCTAGTTTCTTGAGTTCTTTATATATTTTGGAGATCAGACTTTTGTCTAATGTGGGGTTGGTGATAATCTTCTCCCATTCAGTAGGTTGCCTTTTTGTCTTAATGACAGTGTCCTTTGCTTTACAGAAGCTTCTCAGTTTCAGGAGGTCCCATTTATTCATTGTTGCTGTTATTGTCTGTACTACTGGGGTTATACATAGGAAGTGGTCTCCTGTTCCCATGTATTTCAGGCTATTTCCCACTTTCTCTTCTATAAGGTTCAGCGTGGTCAGATTTATATTGAAGTCTTTAATTCATTTGGACTTGAGATTGTGCATGATGATAGATATGGATCTATTTTTTGTTGTACAGGTTGATATTTAGTAAAGCCAGAAAGAAAGCACCATTTGTTAAAGATGCTTTCTTTCTTCTATTGTATAATTTTAGGTTCTTTGTCAAAAAGCAGGTGGTCAAGGATTATGGATTATTACCTGGGTCTTCAATTTGATTTCATTGGTCAACATCTCTGTTTTTATGCCAATACCAAGCTGTTTTCATTACTGCAGTTCTGTAATAGAGTTGGGAGTCAGGGATGGTAATGCCTCTGGAAGTTCCTTTATTATATAGGATTGTTTTGGCTATCCTGGGTTTATTGTTTTTCCATATAAATTTGATTATTGTTCTCTCAAGGTCTGTGAAGAATTTTGTTGAGATTTTGATGGGTATTGCATTGAATTTATAGATTGTCTTTGGTAGAATTGTCATTTTTACTATGTTGATCCTACCAATCCATGAGCATGGAATATCCTTCCACTTATTGGTATCCTCTTCAATTTCTTTCTTCCTTGATTCGTGTTACTCCAAGATACTTTATCCTATTTGTGGCTATCGTGAAAGGTGAAGTTTCTGATATTCCTATCTGCTTCTTTATCCTTTGTGTATAGGAAAGCTACTGATTTTTTTGAGTTGATCTTGTATCCTGCCACATCACTGAACATATTCATCAGCTGTAGAAGTTCTCTGGTAGAGTTGTTGGGGTCACTGATATACACTATCATATCATCTGCAAATAACAAAAGTTTGACTTCTTCCTTTCCAATTCAAATCCTTTTGATCTTTTTATGTTGTCTTATTGCTATTGCTAGAACTTCAAGCACTATGTTGAAGAGATATGAAGAGAGGGAACAGCCTTGTCTTGTTCCTGATTTTAGTGGGATTACTTAGAGCGTTTCTCCTTTAATTTGATTTTGGCTGTTGGCTTGCAGTATATTCTTTTTTCATATTTAGATATGATCCTTGTATGCCTAATCTCTCCAAGACCTTTATCTTAAATAGTTATTGAATTTTGTCAAATGCTTTTTTTGGCATTTAATGAAATGATCATATAGTTTTTAAATTCTGTTTATTTTTATGATGGATTACATTGATTAATTTTCATATGTTGAACCAGCCCTGCATCTCTGGGATGAAGCCTACTTGATCATAATGGATGATTTTTTGATGTGTTCTTGGATTTTTTTGTCAGTATTTTATTGAGAATTTTTGCATCGGTGTTCACGAGTGAGATTGATCTGTAATCCTCTTTCTTGGTTGAGTCTTTGTGTGGTTTTGGTATCAGGGTAACTGTAGTTTCATAAAAATAATTTGGCAATGACTCTTCTGTTTCTATATTGTGAAACACATTAAGGAGTATAGCTTTAGCTCTTCTTGGAAGTTCTGGTAGAATTCTGCACTAAAACCATCTGGCCCCAGGCTTTTTTTAGCTGGGAGGTTTTTGATGATAGCTTTTATTTCCTCACAACTTATAGGTCTATTTAAATTGTTTACCTGGTCTTCATTTAATTTTGGTATATGGTATTTTTCTTAGAAAATGTCCATTTCTTTTACATTTTCCAATTTTGTCATGTACTGGCTTTTGTAGTAAGACCTAATGATTCTCTGAATTTTCTCAATGTCTGTTGTTATGTCCCCCTTTTCATTCCTGATTTTGCTAATTTGTGTGTTCTCTCTCCACAGTTTGGATAGGGGTTTGTCAATCTTGTTGATTTTCTCAAAGAACCAGCTCTTTGTTTTATTGATTCTTTGGATTGTTTTCTGTGTTTCTATTTTGTTGATTTCATCCCTCAGTTTGATTATTTCCAGGCTTCTACTCCTCCTGGGTGAGTCTGCTCTTTTTTTTCTAGAACTTTCAGGTGTGCTGTTAAGTCTCTAAAGTGAGCTTTCTCTGTTTTCTTTATGCAGGCACTTAGTGCTATCAACTTTCCTCTTAGCACTGCTTTCATAGTGTTCCATAGGTTTGGGTATGTTTTGTCTTTATTTTTGTTGAATTCAAGGAAGACTTTAATTTCTTTCTTTCTTTCTTCCTTGACCCTGTGGTGGTTCAGTCGTTGAATGTTTAGTTTCCATGAGTTTGTAGGCTTTCTGTGGGTGGAATTGTTGTTAAATTCTAACTTACTCTATGGTTATCTGATAAGACTCAGGTGGTTACTACAATTTTTTTTGTATCTGCAGATGTTTGCTTTGTTACCGAGTATGTGATCAATTTTCGAGAAGGTTAAATGAGTTGCTGAGAAGGTATATTCTTTCCTCTTTGAGAGGAATGTTCTATAGATGTCTGTTCAGTCCATATAATTCACTACATCTGTTAGTTCTCTTATTTCTCTGTTAAGTTTCTGTCTGGTTGACCTGTCCATTTTAGACAGAGGAGTGTTGAAATCTTCTGCTATTAATGTTTGGGGTTTGATGTGTGATTTGAGTTCTAGTAATGCTTCTTTTATATATGTGGGTGATTTTATATTGGGGCATAGATATTCAGAACTAAGACTTCATCTTCATGAATTGTTCCTATTATGAGTATCAAGTGTCCTTCTCCATCTCTTCTTATTGATTTTAGTTTGAAATCAATTTTGTTAGATATTAGGATAGCCACACCCACTTGTTTCTTAGGTCTGTTTGCTTGAAAAACCTTTTCCTAACCCTTCACTCTGAGTCAGTGCCTGTCTTGGGTTGAGGTGTATTTCTTATAAACAGCAGAATGTTGGATCCTGTTTTCATATCCATTCTCTTAACCTGTGCTTTTTTTAAATTTTTTTTATGATTTATTTATCTTTTTTTAAATTTTTTTTATGTGCATTGGTGTGAAGGTGTCAGATCCCCTGGAACTGGATTTTCAGACAGTTGTGAACTGTCATGTGGGTGCTGGGAATTGAACCCGGGTTCTCTGGAAAAGTAGTCAGTGCTCTTAACCTCTGAGCCATTTCTCCAGCCCCTTAACCTGTGCTTTTTTATAGATGAATTGTGTCCCTGATATTAAATGATACTAATGATCAGTGGTTGTTAATTCTAATTATTTGTTTGGTGGTAGTGTTTCTGTGTTTCCCTTCTTTGAGATGTGTTGGTGGAGGGTTGTTAGATGTCTATGCTATTGTGGGTGTTGTTGTCTTCCGTAGGTTGAAGTTTTCCTTCTAGTACTTTCTGTAAGGCTGGGTTTGTAGATACATACTGTTTAATTTTGTTGTTGTCATGGAATATCTTGTTTTCTCCCTCGATGATGAAAGAAAGTTTTCCTGGGTATAGTAGTCTGGGATTGAAGCCACGATCTCTTAGTGTCTGCAGCACATTTATCTAAGACCTTCTGGCTTTCATGGTTTCCATTGAGAATTCAAGTGTAATTCTGATAGGTTTACCTTTATATTTTACTCGACCATTTTCTTTTGCAGCTCTTAATATTCTTTCTTTATTCTGTATGTTTTGTGTTTTGATTATTATATGGTGAGAGGATTTTTTTGATCCAGTCTATTTTGGTGTTCTGTAAGCTTCTTGTACTTTCATAGGAATATCCTTCTTTAGGTTGGGAAAATTTTCTTCTATAATTTTGTTGAGTATATTTTCTGGGCCTTTGAGCTCTGATTCTTCTCCTTCTTCTACCCCTATTATTCTTAGGATTGGTCTTTTCATGTTGTCCCAGACTTTCTGGATGTTTTGTGTTAAGAATTTGTTGGATTTGTTGTTTTCTTTGATCAATGATCAATATATATATATATATATATATATATATATATATATATATATATATATATATTTCCTCTATAGTATTTTCAGTGTTTGAGATTCTTCTATTTCTTGTATTCTGTTGGTTAAACTTGTCTCTGTAGTTCTTTTTTTGTTTGTTTACCCAGATTTTCCATATCCAGAATTTCTTTTTTGTGTGTGTTTTCCATATTATTTCCATTTTGGTCTTCAAGTCTTGAACTATTTCCTTTACCTGTTGATTTCTTTTTCTTGGTTTTCTTTGGTATCTTTGAGAGATTTATTAATTTCTTCTAACATTTTGTTTGTCTTCTCTTCCATTTCTTTAAGGATGTTTTTCATTTCCTGTTTAAGAGTCTCCATAATTTCAATAAGGTTATGTTTAAAATCAATTTATTCTACTTCTTCTGGATTGGGGTGTTTGAGTCTTACTGTTGCATGTTCACTGGATTCTGGTGTTATTATGTTGCTTTTCATGGTGTTGGAGGAATTCTTGCATTGACTCCTGCCCATCTCTTTCTTCAAATGAGGCCAGCAGAGTCTCGGCATCTTGGTCCTATCTTTGCTGTGGCTGACTGTGTAGTTGGGAGTTTTTCTTTGTCTTCCCTCTTTTTTGTACCCTCAGTACTGGGGCAGGCTCTCAGATCCCCTCCACCCTGAAGCAGGCTGTGTTGGGAGAATCCAAGGACCTCACAGATGAAAAGGCAAGCTTGAGGGGCAAAGTGGAATCCTCATGGAATATTCTTATAAGAATAAATCAGTGCTTTACTCATACCTCCAAACAGTGGCTATGTTTTGTAATAGATGGTAAGTATACATAGAGCCACAACTGGAAAATATATATAAAAGGAGAGACTTTGGGACATTCAGTCCCATATTATATGTCTTTATCAAAGTCTTCCCCTTATGGCTCAGGGGTCTATGTGGAAGAGAAGATGGAATGAATGATTGTAAGATTTCAAAGCAATAGATAACTCAAAGAAGATAGTGTCTTCCAAACACAACAGGACCAGTGAATAAATGCATTCTAAAGAACTGTGGTGGCACATCCAGGGCCTGTACAGGTTCAAGTCAAACATCCCCAAACTGATAGTGGGGTATACAATGGGAGTCTCACTTCAGGGTAGGCCCCATGTCCAGGACTAGTTGGCAAACACAAAATGAATTCTAGAGAATTTTGGTATACTATTATCTGATTTTCTCTGTTTTTGGTATTTTGTTGTTCTTATTAGTCTTTTGCCTGTTCATTTTGATTTCCATTTTTGTATTTTCATAGAGGTTTTGTGTGTGATTTTTGTTTTTGAAACAGAAGAGAAAAAGAACATAAAGATGGGTGTGTAGCAAAGTGTGGAAGATATAAGAGAAACTGAGAAGAGGGAAAATATAATCAAGATATATAATCTTTTCCAATAAAAGACCATTGTTTATGAGATAAAGAAAACAATTTTGCAAAAGCAAACTATTTTTACTTCATGAATATATCATGAGCAAAAGCTAAGTCAGAAACATAAAATAATTGAAAATAAATTGATATATCAATAAATAATTTCTTAAAGAAGTTAATCACTTAAAATAAAGCAGAAACAATTTTGCTAAAACACTTTGCTATTACTTTAAATAAGTTTATAATTAGAAACTTTCATTCTAATAGGTTTTCATTTTTTATTAGAATATTCATGATAGGCACAATACTCACTAGTCTGAATGGGATGAATAATAGCAGTCCTGAATAAACAACAATATTCCATAAGTAACAACTTTTTATAAAGTGGGAACATTTCTGTGATGTGATTATGAATGCTGTGCAACCATATATTTTTCAAATTACATGTTGGTGATGGCTTGTTCTGTTGTTCATGCAGAGATGGCAAAAGGTGGATACTCTGGGGTTATAGCTCATAGCAGAAGGGGATGAGAGTGGGGAAACCTCCAGTGAATAATAGAATAATAAACACACTTAGCAGGGACCAACTGAGACTAATAAAAAGATTTAAACAGATGATAAAATGCAGTAGTGACTTAAAGCAAGCAAAGGGACTGACCAGGAGAAAAAAGTGGTTGGAAGTTTTGGGCTCAGAGGTGAATGAGTAAGAGAGTTTTGTCCTGAGCATATGCTGAATTTCCCAGATTTTGGTTTTGGAGGATGATCCCAGAACTACTGGGTCAGGACATGAGCCTCACACACATAATGTCTAGAAACTATGAAGATAGAAAATACAGATTTTTCACTTGCTCTTTTTGGGAGAAGAGTCCCACAGTTGTAATCTATTAAGTACAAGATATTTGTGATGTGTTTTGTAGGTATTTACTCAGGAAAGGCCATATTCAATAGGAAATGAAGGATTCAACCCAAGTACAATAAGGGACCAGTGTACCTGGGAAATTTGTGTTTAAAATCTGCCCAGATGGAGCTACTGGGGTTGATGGTGTTGTCCTGGAAGACACCAAGGAATCTGGTGCTTCCAATATACACACCTCTGCCCACTCTAGGAAGATAGAAGTGGATTTGCCTCCAAAATCTCCTAAGAAAATTTTCATGAAAAAGCTGTCATTCTATACTCCTCTGCATAACATAGTGAAGCAGCTTGCCACAATCAAGTGCTGAGCAGAATATATGGCAAACTTTTACCCAGCACACTAGGCCAACAATTACCTTAATTACATAAAGAGACATGATTTCAGCACAAAAGTTAAAGAGTTTGTAAAACCATGTACTGTTTAAAGTGGTAGTGGGATAACAAAGAAGTTAGGGATTGACCCTTCATGCCACCTTAACTCCTAAGGCCTTCAAATATCTGGTTATATATCTACAATACATTATAAATTCCTAATAGCTTTCAGATGTGTGGCTTTTAAAATTACTCAACAAATGTTCATTCAATTTGATTTAAAGACTTTTCAGGTCAATGCAAATGAGGCATGAATGTTTACATACTCTAAGAGAAGTTTTCAAAGAATGATATACTGCTGCAGGAGCATGCTGGGTGATGAGCCATGCATACCCAAAAAGTGCTGCCTTCATACAAGGATTGCAAAGGAAAACCACACTTATTTTATAAGGAAAACAAAGTTCCTGCTGTTAGAGATATTATACTATGGTAAATAAAATATTTTGCTCTCTTGAGCATCTTAGTTTGAATCTCTATCTACAGCAGGTCAGATGCCACTGTTCTCTACAGGTACATGCACTCTGAAACTTTGCCATGCACTCTCATGGGTGTGTGCACATAAATAGGCAAAAAGAAAATAGAATTTAAGGAAAAGAAAAGTAATAAATAGCAAGAAAACAAAAATGAAAGAAAACTAATATCCCAGTATGTGCTTAATAATCTCATGACCTCAACTTTTGCAAATAAACATCAGTCCACCAATAAGTTAGTAGAAGATAGCAGGAAATTATCACCAAACATTGGATACAAACCTGTATTCTTAGAACTTGGGTGGTAGAGGCAGGAAGCCAGCCTCCAAACTTCAAAGTCAGCCTAGAAAGTTCAAAGCCAAATGGTGCTATATGAGCCCGTCTCAAGGAAACATTTATTTTACTTTTAATAATGTTAATTTTAGATAACACATTCATGTAGTAACAATTCTTACATGAAGTAAACTGTTACACATGATATATGAGTAGAGAAGGATAGAAAATATGATCTGGGGCTAGAGAGATGGCTCAGAGCTTAAGAGCACTGGTTGATCTTTCAGAAATCTTGAATTCAATTCCCAGCAACCACATCATGAGATCTGGTACCCTCTTCTGTCATGCAGGCACACATGCAGGCAGATCACTGTATGCATAATAAATTTTTAAATAGAAAGAAAATTTGAGATCTGAGTGGTTGAGATGACCAAGATCTCAACCAGCATGCAGAACTGGAACAAGTGATACTTTCTGTGATGGATTCCAGGTCTAACTTTGTCTGAATTCTGATTTAGAAATCAGATGGCTGGTTGGAATTAATACTCTGTATGTAGATGACAATGGGTTAAAGAGTAATGGATTCATGGGTGTAACTTTGGAGCTTTGGAGGAGTCATGTGTTAGTATATTTGGTATTGGTGGGTTAGAAGTTGGCAATCATATAACAGTAGACAGGATGGATCCCCCGTTACAGTCATTGGCTCTGCATGGAATAGGTATATCTGTGTACCTAGAGATATGATAAGAAGTTCTCCTTCAGCAAAGCATGAGACCTACTACATCATTTAAGAGGCTATCACCTTGAGTTTTTATGCTTGAACATTAATAAAGACCTGAATTTGATACTGAGAAGTAAATAAATGCTCAAATACAACAGACTAAAGAATCAAGATCATTGAAAAAGAAGAGAAAATATTTAGGGAGAGGTAGGGGAACAAGGGAAGGTCATGAGAGATAAAGGAAAGGGGTAATAATATGATGAAGTAAAATGATAAATACATATGTGTTTTGGGAGTAACTTCCGCTGCCTCAACCAATAGTCACTGAAATACGAGCCCACAGTGCAGCGGGGAGCGACTTCCGCTCCGTCAGCCAATAGCTGCTGAAATACCAGCCCACTGGGGCGTGGTATATTTCTCTTTTAAAAAGAGAAGCAGATCCGGATCAGGCCCTCTTGGTTCCGGCTCTTGGTTCTGGTGCTTGCTCCTGGCTCCTGCTCCCGGCTCCGGCGACTAGGCTCCCTTCCTGACGGTTTAAGGTGTATGTAAGTTTTACCCCCCAAAATAAATAACCACTTAAAACATAACTGGTGTGGGATTGATTCGCCGATAATTGGCACCCAACGTGGGGCGCCATATGTAGTATGAGGGCTGGCTTGTTGGGGTTTCTGTCCCTCCCAGTACCCCAACAGCCGGCAAGCAACAAAGAAAATCACACACAAGACTCCATAAGGTTATAAACTGATTGGCTCATTAGGTCAGGCTTCTTGTTAATTCTTATAACTTATATTAACCCATTATTCTCATCTATGTTAGCCATAATGGCTCCGTACCTTTCTCTGCTGGGCAAGTTACATGCTGCCTCTTCGGTGGTCTGTACAGGAATGGCTGAGAGAGAGCTTCTGCTTCCAGAATACTCCCAGTCTCTTTGCTCCACCCCTACTTCCTGTCTGGCTTTCCCGCCTATACTGCCTGCCTGGCCAATCAGCGTTTTATTAAAATATGATTGACAGAATACAGATAATTCTCCTGCACCACATATGAAAATGTTATAACAAGGGTCTACGCCCTATTACACCACCTAATACACCAAGAAAACAGTAGGCTTCTTTGATTGGAAACATAATGAATTATTTTTCCTTCTAAGAGGTTTAGCTTGAAAAATATAAAATTGTTTGTACTTCCTTCTCGTTTAATGTATATAATTTCTGTCTTAGTGTTCAAATGCTATGAAGAGACACCATGATCTTGGCAATGCTTACACAAGAAAAATGGTAATTGAGGCTGGCTTACACTTTCAGAGGTTTAGTCCATTACCATTATGGTGGTAAGCCTGGTGGCATGCAGGCAGATATGGTGCTACAGATGTAGCATAGTTCCAAATCTTCATTGGTAGGCACCAGGGAGGGAGACGCTGGGCCTGGTTTGAACATCTGAAACCCCAAATCCTGTACCCAGTGAGACACTTCTTCTGACAAGGTCACAGCTCCTAATCATTGTCAAGAGGAACAAACTAAAGACCAAATACTTAAATCTATGAGACTATTGTGGGTTATTTTTATTGAAACCACCCACTTCACTCCCAAGCACCATAGACTTGTAGCTATATCATATACAATTTTGCATTCAGTCCAAATTTGCATTCAATCCAGCTTTTAAAGACCCCATAATCTACAACAGTATCAACACTATTTAGAAGTCCACAGTCTCTTTTGAGACTCAGAGCAATCTCTTAAATGTAACCCCTTGTAAAATCAAAATCAAAAAATAGATCACAGACAATGGCATTGAATATTCAACACCATTCAAATGGGAGGAAAGAAATCATAGTGAGGAAATTTTGGACCAAAGAACTTCAAACTAACATGGCAAATTCTAACCTTTACATCTCCATGTCTGATGTCAAAGAACTCTTCAGATATCCAACACTTTTCAGTTGACTACAACACACTTCTCTCTCGGGAACTTATTCCACTTGCTTTTAGCAGTTCTTGGTGGGTATCTCACATTTTGGCATCTCCACCACCTTGGGGGAGTCCCCAGAGTAATAAAGGATTCAAATTCACAGCTTCATGCAAAGCATATCTGGGCCTTTATGGAGGAAAGCACTGAAATACACATGGCCTCAGCAATTTTTCTTAGCTACAGAGGGACATGTCTCAGTTCTTTTCTTGTACAACTGGTCTCAAAAAGTCAGATCCACACGGCCAAAGATGCTAAGTTCTGCTACTTGCTGGAGCTGAAATGTGGGCCCCTCATTCAATTACATGTGTTTCAACTTTCTTTTGTTAATGATTTCCTTCATTCCTTAAGCTATACCTTAATTCCTTTTCACAAGATAAAAGCATTGCTGGGTGGAGTCACTGAGATCACCACTTCATTTATTACATTTAACATCATTTTATTTTTTCCAGGTTTTTATTATTATTATTATTAAAAAATTTTCACCTCCTCCAATTTCCCTCCCACTCCCTTCATCCCCCCTCCCCCCTCCCTCTCCAGTCCAAAGGGCAGTCAGGGTTCCCTGCCCTGTTGGAAGTCCAAGGTCCTCCCCGCTCCATCCAGTTCTAGGAAGGTGAGCATCCAAACAGACTAGGTTCTCACAAAGCCAGTACATGCAGTAGAATCAAAACCCAGTGCCATTGTCCTTGACTTCTCAGTCAGCCCTCCTTGTCTGCCACATTCAGAGTGGCTGGTTTGATCACATGCTCCATCATGCCCAGTCCAGCTGGCCTTGGTGAGTTCCCACTAGATCAGCCCCACCATCACAGTGGGTGGACGCACCCCTCATGGTCCTGACTTCCTTACTCATGTTCTCTCTCCTGCTCCTCATAAGAACCTTGGGAACTCAGTCCAGTTCTCCAATGTGGGTCTCTGTCTCTATCTCCATCCATCGCCAGATGAGGGTTCTGTTTTTCTTTGGATTCACCTTCCTATTTAGCTTCTCTAGGATCACAAATTATAGGCTCAATGTCCTTTATTAATGTCTAGAATCCATTAATGAGTGAGTACATACCATATTCATCTTTTTTGGGGGTCTGGGTTACCTCACTCAGGATAGTGTTTTCTATTTCCATCCATTTGCATGCAAAATTTAAGATGTCATTGTTTTTTTACCACTGAGTAGTACTCTAATGCATATATATTCCATACTTTCTTTATCCATTCTTCCACTGAGGGGCATCTAGGTTGTTTCCAGGTTCTGGCTATTACAAATAATGCTGCTATGAACATAGTTGAACAAAAGATTTTGTAGTATGATTGGGTATCTCTTGGGTATATTCCCAATAGTGGTATTGCTGGATCCTGAGGGAGGTTGATCCCAAATTTCCTGAGAAACCGCCACACTGATTTCCAAAATGGTTGCACAAGTTTGCATTCCCACCAGCAATGGATGAGTGATCTACTTACTCCACATCCTCTCCAGCAAAGGCTATTGGTGTTTTTGAGTTTAGCCATTCTGACAGGTGGAAGATGGTATCTCAAAGTTGTTTTGATTTGCATTTCACTGATCACTAAGGAACTTGAACATGACCTTAATTGTCTTTTGGCCATTTGAACTTCAGTTGAGAATTCTCTGTTCAGTTCAGTGCCCCATTTCTTAATTGGGTTAATCAGCATTTTAAAGTCTAGTTTCTTGAGGGTTTTTTTTTTTTTTTGCTAAATCAATACATTTTTATTTGGTTCCTGAGCAAAACACATATATTCTGGTGTGTTTCATAATTGCAACAATTTTACTATTCATATCTCCTGATAATATTGTAAATCTCAATTGTAGACAGAAGATCCATAGGAAAATGAAGATAAAGTCTGTAGACAAACACATGGGCTTCTATACTATGACATTCAGAAAATTACCAACCTCTTAAGGGAAGATATTTTCCTCTCAATATGCTCAATATTTAAAGCAGGTTTTGTGTTTGGATATTTTTAAAATTGTGCTTGAGTTCTTTATATATTTTGGAGATCAGACCTGTGTCTGTTGCAGGGTTGGTGAAGATCTTCTCCCATTCAGTAGGTTGCCTTTTTGTCTTAATGACAGTGTCCTTTGCTTTACAGAAGCTTCTCAGTTTTAGGAGGTCCCATTTATTCAATGTTGCCCTTATTGTCTGTGCTACTGGGGTTATACATAGGAAGTGGTCTTGAACTTTGCATGCAAATGGATGGAAACAGAATACACTTTACTGAATGAGATAACCCAGACCCAAAAAGAGGAATATGGTATATACTCACTCATAAGCGAATTCTAGCCATAAACAAAGGACATTGAGCCTATAGTTCGTGATCCTAGAGAAGCTAAATAAGGTGAACCCAAAGAAAAATATATTTTTCCTCCTGGATATTGAAAGTTGACAAGATCATCAGGCAAAAGTTGGGAGCCGGGGAGCAGGGGTGGATTGGGGGGAAGGGGAGACGGGTAGAGAGAAAGGAAAAGGGGAGGATTTGGGAGAGTTTGGGGGAATGGGATAATTGAGATGAAGGAAGGGTGGATATGGGAGCAGGGAAGAAGTTATCCTAACCGAGGGAGCTATTTTAGGGTTGGCTAGAGTCTTGGCTCTAGAGGGGTTCCCAGGTGTCTAAGGGGATTTCCCCAACTAGTTCTGTGGGCAGCAGAGGAGAGGTTGCCTGAACTGGCCTTATCCTATAGCCACACTGATGAATATCTTGCATATGACCATAGAACCTTCATCCAGAGATGGATGGAGATAGAGACAGAGACCCACATTGGAGAACTGGACTTAGCTCCCAAGGTCCAAATGAGGAGCAGATGGACAGAAAACATGAGCACAGAAGTCAGGACCGTGAGGGGTATGTCCACCCACTGAGACAATGGGACTGATCTAATAGGAGCTCACCAAGGCCAGCTGGACTGGGACTGATGGAGCATGCGATCAAACTGGACTCTCTGAATGTGGCTGACAATGAGGGATGACTGAGAAGCCAAGGACAATGGCACTGAGTTTTAATTCTACTGCATGGACTGGCCTTGTGGGAGACTAGTCTGTTTGGATGCCCACTTTCCTAGACCTGGATGGAGAGAGGAGGACCTTGGGCTTCCCACAGGGCAGGAAACTCTGACTGCTCTTAGAACTGGAGATGGAGGGGGAGAGGAAGTGGGGGGAGTGGGAGGGAAATGAGAGGAGGTAGAAATTTTTAATAAATAAAAAATAACCTTTCCCCCCCTAACTTGCTTTTTTGGTGGTTATTCTAGCATAATAGCAAAGTAATAAATTATCTCCCTTCAGAAATTCTTAAATATTTTATTCATATTACTTCATGTATTTTAACTTCATGTTTACTAAATAGTGCTTAAGGTAAGCTTTTTCACTAAATAGTTGAATTCATGATTCTAATAGTACTGTTGTTTTTCAAATTTTATTGATGTGGAAAGTCAACCAGAATGAAGACTGCATAATTCGTATCAATCAATGAAAAGTCAGAAGTACTGCACAGCTATAAAGAGTCAAGAGGTATATACAAAAACATGTCATCTTTGCTTTGGTAGTCTACACAATGTATCTTCTTGATATCCATTATACCTACACAAGTATCCTTTGGGCATAGACAGAATAAATTCAATGAAAAATGATTATAGGGCCCTAAAACTTTATAGCCTCTGATTTCAGACAAAGTATAGAAACCTCAACCTGAGTAGTTTTACTTCGTTTTCTCATTTCCATGGATGAGCATTGTATTGATACAGAAAAAGTCTATACAGAAGAATTAAAAACACATTCACAGGATGTGTTTAACTAAAAATTAGATCAAGGATATATTTTGAATAAAATAGTGGCAAAGCTTAACAAGAGTAGTTAAATGATATCCTCAAGAAAACTTTAGTGTATTTCTACTTTTGGTGCTGCTGAGGGCCTCACATATAGTAGACAAGTGCTTCTCCACAACTTCTTTGGCCAGCTCCTACACTTCGACTCCTTGGGCTAAATGTTTCATTCTTCAAATTAAACAGTAAGAAAAATTATACTTTGCTATACAAAAGCTCTTGCCAGTCAACGTAGATGCTAACTATGCCTTAGAAGTATTTTACCAGACAACCCATCCCTATGACCAGACAATCCATCCCTATGAGAATATTGTTCTCATTTCATAAAAAGTTCAATATTCTAATTTCTTTCCCACTTAATTGCTGTTGCCACACAGATAACCCCCCAAATTACACAATGAAGTTGAAAACTTTGTGTTGCAGTTTTACAATATCCCATGCCTTTCAGATGATAAATGTTCTGTTTAGATCTTGTCAACCTGACACCCAGGAATTGTCTGGAAAGAGGGATTCTTAAGAAATTGCCTCCATCAGGCTGGACTCTGAGCATATCTGACAAACATTTTCTGGGAGGGCCTAGTCCAATTTGGGCACTACTACCCCTTGCTACGTGGTACTGGGCGGTAAGGGTAGTTAAGCCATGAAAAGTGAACCAGCAGGCATACCTTCTCTATTATCTACCTTAGTTCCTGTCTCCACGTTCTTACCCTAGCCTCTGCTCTGGCTTATCTTAATTAACTATAATCCATAAGATGAAATAAACACTTTACTCCCCAAGTTGGCTTTGGTCATAGGGTTAATCACAACTAAAACAAATTAAAACAATAAGTTAAGCAATAGTTAATTCAAAAGGTGGAGCCATTCTCAGAAATTATAGACATGTTCCTTTCATACTAATGTGATTTTCCATCTTGTTTTTCCCAGAGGGTGCAAGAAAAAGACCCTGGGGCAAGAATTGTACCATCACAAAGTTGAGACTGACAATCATAAATAATAAGGAAGACTTTGCAAGGAAATACAAAACAATGACTAATTTATTATCTTGAAGGCAACCAAGTATATCAATGTAGTCTTGCAACATATATATATGTGTGTGTGTGTGTGTGTGTGTGTATAGTTTTAGCCTATTCTGACTTTTAATTGTTCTGCAATTAACAATTATTTTGTAGGCTGCAACATCAAAGATTAGCTATGGAAGATGAAGACTTATTCCTCTGGTAAATCCCACAACTGTCTGATAAGTGTGTGGTTTGCATGCATACCACCATAACCAGTGATGTACTTTAATTCTTGATGAATGTTGTTCTATCATTTAAATTAATATTTTCTTAAGACTGAATTCCTGGATATTGTGCAAGTGAATTGGGGCTGGAGGCCTTGCTACAGTCACTTATGTTTCTGTCCAATATGAAGTCTCTGATGACTCGCAAGGTTGGAACTTCGACTAAAAACTTTGCCACACACACTACATGTATAAGGTTTTTCTCCAGTATGGATTGCCTGATGGGTAGTCAAGCTTGAACGCACACTAAAGGCTTTACCACACTTATCACATTTGTAAGGTTTTTCTCCAGTATGAGTCCTACGGTGACTTGCTAAGTGTGAATTTTGAGTGAAGACTTTACCACATTCATTGCACTTGTAAGGTTTTTCTCCAGTATGGATTGCCTGATGAGTAGTCAGACTTGAGTACACACTGAAGGCTTTGCCACACTCATTACACTTGTAAGGTTTCTCTCCTGTGTGGGTTCTACGATGATTTGCCAGGTGTGAATTTTGAGTAAAGACCTTGCCACATTCTAGACATTTATAGGGTTTTTGTCCAGTATGGATTACCTGATGGGTATTTAGGTTTGAATGTGAATTAAAGGCTTTCCCACACTCATTGCACCTGTAAGGTTTCTCTCCAGTGTGAATTCTCTGATGAATTGCAAGGCTTGAAGTCTGACTAAAGACCTTGCCACATTCATTACATTTGTAAGGTTTTTCTCCAGTATGGATTACCTGATGGGAAGTTAGGCTTGAACGCACACTAAAAGCTTTGCCACATTCATTGCATTTGTAAGGTTTCTCCCCAGTATGAACCCTCCAATGCCTTGAGAGGTTTGAAGTCTGACTGAAGACTTTACCACATTCTTCACATTTGTAAGGTTTCTCCCCACTGTGGACTCCACGATGACTTGCAAGATGTGAATTTTGCGTGAAAACCTTGCCACACTCATCACACTTGTAAGGTTTTTCTCCACTATGGATTGCTTGATGGGTAGTGAGGCTAGAATACACACTAAAGGCCTTTCCACACTCATTACACTTGTAAGGTTTTTCTCCAGTATGTATTCGCCAATGATTTGCAAGGTGTGAATTCTGAGTAAAGACCTTGCCACACTCCGAACATTTGTAGGGTTTTTCTCCAGTATGGATTATCTGATGGGTATTTAGGTTTGAATGTGAACTAAAGGCTTTTCCACACTCATTGCACCTGTAAGGTTTCTCTCCAGTGTGAGTTCTCCGATGAATTGCAAGGCTTGAAGTCTGACTGAAGACCTTGCCACACTCATTACATTTATAAGGTTTTTCACCAGTATGAATTACCTGATGATTAGTTAGGTTTGAACGAACACTAAAAGCTTTGCCACATTCATTACACTTGTATGGTTTCTCACCAGTATGAATTCTCCGATGACTTGTAAGGTGTGAATTCTGTGTGAACACCTTGCCACATTCATTACATTTGTAAGGTTTTGCTCCAGTGTGATGCCTCTCATGTACCAAAAGGTAAGAACGTCGAAAAAAAGCCTTACCACATTCGACACATTTGTAATGTTTCTCTCTGGTATGAATTTGTCGATGATGTGCCAGAGAAGAAGTATAACTGAAGACCTTGCCACACTCATTACATTGATAAGGTTTTTCCTTATGTGCTTTGCGTCTTTTCATAAGTAGTGAACAATAAACATCATATTCATATTCATGAACAATGTGAGCTTTGACACCAATAGACGAAATTTGTTCAGATGATGAAATTGAAAAGCCACTGGTGATAGACTTAAGTTCATCATCATCAATATTCTCTGTAGATGGAAATGGCTGCATTTCAAGTAGATTCCTAAGGCATTTTCCTGTATTCTTTCTACAATCTTGATGTCTTCTATGGGTGAATTTATAACTCCTTTCACTATCTTTTTTTTGAAACTCAAAATCCTGTACATTCTTCTGGAGTTCTCTGAAACAACAGACTTCAGTGCCACTGCTTTTATATCTTTCTGACACCACTGTCTGGTCTATTCCCCCTGAATTGCCGCTCTCTTTTGGTGGTAAGTCTTTAATTATATGTTCAAGAGAGTTGACTAGAAGACATAACAGATTTTTCATTAATTAAGACAGATATTCCACACTGAAAAAAAGTTCCAGCAAAATAAAATTTACTGAGTTAACTTATCAATTTTTAGAACCATAAAAGATAATGTAAGCATTATAAAATGAGTGATCCCATAATTAATGTAATTAATTTATATGTAATTTGAATCATCAGGAAAAAGTGACTGTTTCAAATAACCCATGACCAAATTCTTCATATTGAGCAAAGTAGCATAAATCAGGAAAAGAATATTTTTTCATCATATAAAGGTGCATACTAATTGCCAAAAAATATATGGCTATACTATAACCGAGAGGGAAAAAGTAGATATTAACAGCATATTCTGTAGAAATACACACTAAAGGACAAAAGTAAATTAAAATGGAAGGTAATAATAGTTAAATTTATATAATTAGGTGGTAATTTTGAATTGCAAAATGATAGCTAGAAGAAGAAAAATTCACAGAAACAGTACCAGCAAAAACAATGCAATTATCTCTTATCTAGACCCACTAATGATTTAACATTTTTTAACATTAACAAGCAGTGCATGTCATTTATACTGCACAACACATACAAAAAACAATTACTTGTAGGTCCTAGTAAATATTATAAAGCAATTTTGGGATTTCATGATAAAGCAAGCAGGCAAACTTATGGCTACATAAGTTCATAAATTGATAAATATAGGATGTGAAGATCTAAAGCACTGTTCGTGCTTATGAGTATACACTACTCTTGTACAAGAGCTGAGATGGGTTCCCAAGACCTACATTGGACAACTCTCAACCACCTATAATGCCAGCTCCAGGGGAACCAACAATTATGTCTGAACTCTGCAGGCACCTGAACTCCTTCCTGTGCACACACACACACACACACACACACACACACACACGTACATCTAATTAAAAATGACATATATTAAAAATAAAATATCACTTGTTGTAAAATGATAAACACTTTCATATTAAAAATAAACAGGGCTTTCTATTACAGTAGTACAAAAGAAAAGAAACATAACATTCAGTCATTCAACTCCTGTGGTTTTATGTATGAAACAAAGTCATTATATAGAAAATACAACTGCATAGCCATGATTATAAAACTAAGGCTCACAATACCCAAACATGGAATCAGCCCTCAAGTTCATCAACAGATGAAATGATAAATAAAATGATTCATAAACATAGGCATTACAGAATTATTCAATGATAAAGAACACATGGAATCCTGTCATTCATCAGAAAAACTGACAGAACAGGAGAGTGTTGCATTAAGCAAAATAAATGAAATACGAAGACAAATATAGCATATTTTGTCTTACATGTGGAAATTTTTCTAAAAGCCTGATTCAAAAAAATTATAAAGTAGAAGAGAATCTATCAGGGAAGAAAAAAGAGAAAAGGTAGAGTTAAAAAAAGAGGTGAGCATGATCAATGCAAACATGAATGGAATGTTTGCTGTCTCTCACTAATTTAGATAAGTAATATGTCATGTTATGGAATATTTGTTTACACTGTGAGAAGATGTGTCACTGTGAGTTGGATTAATAAAAAGTAGAATGGCCAATAGTTAGGCAGAAGAGAGTAAGTCTAACTCCTAGGGAGAGAGTAGGAACTCAGGGAAGAAAGGGAGGAAATGCCAGTGAGACACTGAAAAAGTCAGACATATGGTATTGAGCAAAGAAACTGAGCAACATGACATAATGTATATTAATAGAGATGAGTTAATTTAAGTTATAAGAGCTAATTGGGAAAAAGCATAAAATAAGGTGCAGCTTTCATAATTAATGATAAGTCCTGGATATTGGAAGTAGACAAGATTGCCAGGCAAAAGTTGGGTGCACGGGGGTGGGAGGGTGGGTGTAAGGGGAGATGAATAGAGAGAAGGGAGAAGGGGAGGATTCGGGAGAGCTTGGGGGAATGGGATGGGTGGGATGGAGGAAGGATGGATATGGGAGCAGGGAAGTAAATATCTTAATTAAGGGAGCCATTTTAGGGTTTGCAAGAGACTTTACTCTAGAGGGGTTCCCAGGTCAAAGGAGAGGTCCCCAGATTGTTCCTTGGGCAGCAGAGGAGAGGGTGCATGAACTGGCCTTGGCCCATAGTCACACTGATGAAAGTCTTGCATATCACCATAGAACCTTCATCTGGCGATGGATGGAGATAGAGACAGAGACCCACATTGGAGAACTGGACTTACCTCCCAAGGACCAAATGAGGAGCAGATGGAGGGAGAACATGAGCAAGGAAGTCAGGACCGTGAGGGGTGCATCCACCCACTGAGACAGTGGGACTGATCTAATAGGAGCTCACCAAGGCCAGCTGGACTGGGAGTGATGGAGCATGTGATCAAACTGGACCCAGTGAATGTGGCTGGCAATGAAGGCTGACTGAGAAGCCAAGGACAATGGCACTGGCATTCTACTGCATAGACTGACTTTGTGGGAGCCTGGTTTGTTTGGATGCTCACCTTTATAGACCTGGATGGAGGGGGGAGGATCTTGCACTTCCCACGGGGCAGGGAACCCTGACTGCTCTTGGGACTAGAAAGGGAAGGGGAGGTGGGAGGGGGAGGGAAAAGGGAGGCGGAAAGGAGGTGGAAACTTTTAATAATTAAATAAATAAATAAAAATATTAAGTCTCCAAATCACTATTTGCAGGCTGGTGATCCAAGTTGGAACACAAAGTCCCAAGTGTTTGACTTTCTGGTGACCATGTTCTTTCGGGTAGGCACCTTTCTTACAGCATACAGAAACAGATTCTTTACAGATTCTTTAAAAGATTCTGCTGTTCATCAGAGTACTTGAGCAGCTGCTATGCTAAGTAAAAATACCTGCTGCATCTTGATCCCAGCAACTTTTCAGAGCTGGGATCATTAGGTCAAAGGAGGCAGAGCCAGTCGCCAAGCCATGTGCTCACCCTAGAGAGTAAAAGTTTGGTTCATGTGGACAGAGAAGGGTACAGACATGCATAAATTCAGATTCGAGTCAAGAAAGCCTCTGAACAGGCTACATACAGTGTGTTTAAGTATATGCTTAGGTGCTAAAGAAAGAAAAACTGGGTATGAAAAGTCATAACAAAATCTATCAATCAATAAATAGCTTAAAGTAATAAAGTAAAGTAATTTTTAAAAAGCAATGTAAGGATGTAAAATACATAGGGCTGGATCTTATATGTTGCTTTGATGACTTTAAAATTTTTGAATGCTGATGAGCAAAATACAAATGCTCCTGAAAGATAATCAATTGAAAAAAAAAAGCTAAGTTAAGTATTTTAAGAATGTTTTAACTTCATAATGTAAGGTAGGAAATAGGATGTGTTGGGGAAGATGTTATGCCTATGACTTTACAGAAAACAAACAGCTATACAAACAGCTATAAATTGCTTCAAAATTAATGAAGATCAGATTTGTTTGGGAGAAAGTTCCTAAAAGTCTTGGTTATAGAAATGAAGAAAAAAACAAGCAAACAAACAAACAAAAAACAAGAAAAACTAAACAACAAATGATGTACATGCTGATCCCTCTACATGGGAATAGCTCTGAGACTGGATGAAGCATGATAAATCTTGTTTGCTAAAGAGGCCTAATGATTTATTACTCCATATCATCTTTACAAATGGCATAGATAGAGGTTTGTTTATATAATCCAGAGACTTATAAAGTTAACAGATCCCTTATACCTGCTAAAATATAGAACAAAAATCACCTTTAGCTGACCTGTACACACCATTCTATATTTGTTTTAATGCAGATACATATGTTACATAAAGTTTGTGTTTTCAGAAAATAAAGAGATCAGATAAAAAAAAAAAAAAACAAGTATCTCAGGTGACCCAGCATTTTTGAATGTCTCTGCCGCAGTTTCCTAAAAATTCTGTATACAGGTTAATAGTCATCTATTATAGTCAAGCTTGTAGTCATGTTAGTTAGATTTTCTAAATATATAAATATATTTCAGTTAGACAGATAAACTTCAAACCTTTTAAAAACCTACAGATTTTGGCATTTAAAATGTTTTAAGAACTTGGGACTTTTCTCGATAATGAGATACATCTGCTCACCAATCTACTTCAAGAGGATGATGGGCATCGAAGAGGCTCCTTACGGTGTTTGTTAGCCATTTGGGGAAGAAACTGTTCTTGCCTGAACTATTTGACTGGACTTGCATGACCCACAGAGAAATGAGTACTGAAGCTGCTTAAAGAAGATGTTCCTGCTTCATGAAAAAGTCTGCCAGACATTCTGCAGAACAGAGAAGAAATGGACTGACAAACTGTCAATATAAGTCTTTGAAATTTCCTGCTTCATGGAAAAGTATGCCAGATACTATGGGCCTGTAGGCTGAAAATGAATGTCTGCAATGTTAAAGAAGAACTTTGGGAGACTAGGCAGCGAGATGTCTGTTTATTTTATAGTTTTGGAAGTTGTTTACAATGCACTTCCTGTTAACGTAGGCAATATGATATCCTTCTTGGGGTCTTTGATGGAGTTGAAGACTAGATAGTTAAAACTATAGTTTTCCTTAGTTATGATAAAAGATCAAGTAGAAATAAATATTGTAATTATAATTATTGCTTGATACCTGTTTTGTTATATGTAATCTTGCTATGTTAAAGTTAAAACCTTCCACTTTATTTAGATAGAAAAGGGAGGTGATTTAGGAGGTGATGTATGCTGTGAATATGTTTTATTGCCATCGGTTAATAAAGAAGCTGCTTTCAGCCAAAGGCTTAACAGAGTAAAGCCAGGTTGAAAGAGATATAGAAAGTAGGTGGAGTAAGTGAGACACCATGTAGCCACTGAAGGAGATAGATGTGCCCCAGAACTTTACTGGTAAACCACAAACTGCATGGTAAAATTTAAAATAATAGAAATGAGTTCATTTGAGATTTAAGAGCTAGCTAGAAACATGAATACACTAACAAGTTGAGCAGTGTTTTAAATAATACAGTTTCTGTGTGGTTATTTTGGGTCTAGGCAGCCAGGAAACAAAAGAGCAGCCTCTGACTACACACAGATGCGTTGGTTATGAACACATGATCTATTACTTAACTTGGCAACTAGCAACAATGTCACAAACATAAGTCACAAGAACAATATAGCCATGTCATGTACATGCCATCATTAGTCTTCAGTATCTACACTCAAAAGTTGAGCTGCCTTATTGATTATACAGTAGTTCTATTTACTTTTTCTGATTTGTCTGTAATTAGTTCTCATTAATGAATCCCAATCTAGAGTCCCAACAACAGAGAATCCAAATTCCCTTTCTACCACATCCAGATCAAGGCTCACCTTTTCCACAATAGCTATCTTTCCAAGTGAAGGTGACATTTCACTTTGGTAAAAATTGGCATTTCTGCAAAATAGTAATGCTGAACTTCATTTCATGTATCATTTCTCTTCAATAAATATGTATTAAAGTTAGGCATCATGATGTGTACCTCTAACCCATCTGAGGAGTCTGAGTGGCCTGTGCAATGTTCATCTCAAAAAAAGAATACATAAAAAGTAAAATGAAAAGAATACCACATTTCTAATGGGGTGGGAGCCTTAGCTAGGCCCTAGGTGTAAGCACCACCTCTTGCCTAACACATATATACATCCCCATTGTTAGGCGGGCTGTTTTCATGCTGGCTTATTTCAGGTTTTACATTTTGGCTATTAATTCACTTTTGGATATATGGTATGCAAATTACTTGTCCACACTCAGAGGAAAATACCTAATGCAAAGTAACAAAAGCCTGTTCATTTGGTTCTTCTCAGTTAGTCATGGTAGGTTTCACAATGGTGACAATAAGTACTGAAGAGGAAACATACTGAGACAGGGGCCAAAGACAGATGTTGTTATTATATCATCTGGCAACTCAGTTTTTGAGTAATGCCTGCACTATTCTCGGTGTTATTTTTAGTAGCAAAATTATTATTAACCTGTGTGTACATAAATAGCTGCCTCTGTGTGCATGTGTGTGTGTGTGTGTATATAATGAGTTTTATTTATCCAGGGAAATGAAGTTCTAAATATGACAACATTTATTAGTAAGGCCCAGCTTAGCCTTACTAATACATCATTATGTTCAACATTAATCCCTCTCAGGGTGGCTCATCCAGTCACCTATTTCCAATTAGATTAAACTCTTCAAAGTTCTTGTCAGGAAAGCATGGAGGCCCACATACATAATTATATCAATTGTCAGGCTAAAGCAGGAGAACTGAGAGTTCCATGCTAGCCTGGTCTGCAGAGATAACATTGCTAACCATCCTCCTCCCACATAGAATGTTCCATTTCACATTGCACCCTGAACCTTGTATAACACCTCTGTCAAAATTTAATCAAATGGCCATCAATAGTAGCTCACGCATCTAATCCTAGAACTTGGAAGGCTGAGACAGGATGATTACCAAGAGCTACACAGTGAGTTTCAGATCACTCTGAAATGAAGAGTGAGACACTACCTCAAATACACAAAGAAGTAAAAAGATTAAAAACAAACAAAACTACCAGAACACCACAGGAGAGTTAAAGGCTAAAGTTCTCTACCTGTAAAGGACAGTGACAGACTTTTGTTTCCCATAGAAACTTTGACTTGCCAATGCACAATGGTGCAGCTTCCACTCTACCCTCTGAGAGCTTACCTGTCCTCACAGCTCTCAGATATTCTTGTCCATTTGGTTTTCTGGTTATTACTGCCTTACTCTCCACAATCCAGGACCCTTTCTCTTCTTTCAACATAGACATAATATTCAGATTAGGAAGTGTGACTCCTGTTTATAAAAAAACAGAAACACCATGTAGTGAGGTTTTTATAGAATATCTGTCCTGTGCTAATGTGGGGAGAGAGCATGCTTCATATAAATCTAGAAAAATATAAAATCATTACTGACAGCCTCCTTCTGGGAGTTTAATGGACAGATATCTAGTTATGTATCAAAATGATTGAATCAAAAGTTCAGGGAAAGAAAGCAAAGAATTGGATGTGGTGGGACTCTAGTACAGTCATTTGTACCTAGGGTAAACATAAAAGATAATTGCTGTTCCTCACTATATTTAGGGCAACAGTAGAATGTCTTAGTGTTAGTTGAAGGTACCAAACCATGAAGAAACCACAATAGAGAAGAGTGATTGCTTTCAATGATTTATAGATTTATTTTCTGTTGTATGATTTTAGTCACAGGACTATCCAAGCACACCTGGAGATCTTGCACTTTTAGGTACTGCAAGAAGTACAAAATAAGAAGTAAAAGTTTGGGGAATGTGATGATTTCCTCCAGAAAGCATATAGACCAAAGGGGCTTTGGTACTCCTAATACAACTTTTGTGTACTGTCAATAAATATGCTTCTGAACAGAGGTTCAAAGTTCAGGTCACAGAGACTGTTTTCCTCCCTGTTGCCAGAGGACCTAAAATTACATCTTCACGTGACTCTCCTTCTTTGAACACCCCACGCAACATAGAACACTCAACATTGGATACTTTAAACACAAGTTTAGGTGACATGAGTCATGCATAGTGACATATGCCAGTAATTCCAGCACTAGGGAATGTGAGGGGAAAAAAACCTATTAAGTTCAAGGCTTCTATACTATACAACTCAAGAGATCAAAACAAAAACAAAATCTACCACAAGGGCCAGAAATAACACTCAGTGGTAGAATGCTTGTTGGTAAAAAAGTCTTAGGTTCTATTCCCAATGCAGAGCAAAAGAAGGAACAAGGGACAGTAGGAGGAAGAAAGGAAGAGGCCACATGGTTCCCCCAAAGGCATGAAAACTGCAAGGTTACATGGCAAAGATTCCCAACTCTTGAAGGAAGTCAACTTTACCGAGGGAGACCAGGTTGCTGTAGTTCTCCAACATGACATCCCTGTGCAAAGCCCTCTGTGCAGGGTCCAGGCATTCCCACTCTTCCTGAGAGAACTCTATGGCCACATCACTGAAAGTCAACTTCTCCTAAAAGGAAACAAAAACATTTCACTACGTGGACATTTAGGATCTTTACAAAAAGACAAGAAAAATGGAAAAACAGAAAAACTGAGTTGAAGAGACCAAACCACCACCACTCTGTGAGATTATAAACTATATGTCTGATGTGGAAAGTCCTCCTATATATGCGTTGCTTTTATTGGTTAATGAATAAAGAAACTGCTTTGGTCTGGCAGGGCAAAAGAGAGACAGGTGAGGAAAACTAAGCTGAATGTTGGGAGAAAGGAGGTGGAGTCAGTGGGAAGTCATGTAGCCCTGGCAGAAACAGACGCTGGACGGAACTTTATCCAGAAAGCCACAGCCATGTGGCAATATACAGATTAATAGAAATGGGTTAAATTAAGATGTAAGAGTTATCCAATAACAATGGCTAAGCAGTGATTTAATTAATACAGTTTCTCTGTGGTATTTCAGGAGTCTGGGTGGCCAGGGAACAAACAAACAGCCTTCCTATAACATATGTTTTTGCCTAGTTTTCAGACATACAGTTCACCTGGCATCTCCAGAGTGATAAGAATGGATTTGTTTCCTATGGTTATGATGAAAGGTAAAATGAAGTCCCGAGTTACAGGACAATTTCAAGGGCCCAAGACGACCAAGGCAGGAATAGGTTCGAACTTCAGGTCTTAGTTCCCATCCTCCATGGAGAGGATTGGGGCTGAAGGTTTGAGTGAATACCAATGACCAAAGGAATTAAGTAATATGTGAATAATGGAATCTTCATAAAACCTCAAATCAGAGTTTAAAGCTTTTACCCTACATTCTGCTGTGGGGAAAGTACTAAAGAGTGGCTTATCCAAGGAGGAAGTGAAAGTCACAGCCCATCTCATGTACATTGCTTTTTGTGTCTTCTCTGAACAACCTGCCATCTAGAGTCTTTAGAATGTTCTTTATAATAAATAGGAAAAGGTAAAGGGTTTCCTTGGTTTTGTAAGTTGCCCTAAGAAATGAACCATAAAACTGAGGAGGAATCTGTATAAATCCTTGTTGAGCATATTCTGTGAAACTGAGTCTTCTAGCTGTTTAGTGTCAGAATGCAACTGAGTTAGCTGACTCTGGGCTGCAGTACACTGTAGAGCTACTTGACTGGCATGTAAGAAAAACCCCACACATGTGGGCTACCTTAAACTTTCTGATTAATGAATGTACAAGACCTAACCTTGTTTCTCCTATGTTCCTAAATTAAGATGCATCAGAACAACACTATATGTCCCTAATGTTATTTTGCTTTGTTATGAGATATTATGGTATCACGTCAGAGAGCATTTCTCATGTTTGTAGACAATACAAAAACAAACAAAAGCCAACACAAGGTCTGCTCCTTTCATTCACTGCCCACTCTGATAAACGTTCACTGTGTCCTCCAAAACCTTTTTTCACCCCCTTTTGCCCAATTCCCGTAACTACCACTTGGTTCTTATTTGATCAAAGGAAAAGAAAAACCCACAAGCTCATCTCAACTCAAGTGGTGGATAAGATGTTTGACACACCCAGTTCAGTTTCTAACTGAGCTAATTCATGCAATGTCTTCTGAGATGACATCATAGGGCCTTAAGAAGTCAGCTCAGTGCCATAACACAGGCTTATTATCCCAGCACTTTAAAGGCTGGGGTGTGAGGATCTCTATGAGTTCAAGGTCGGACGGTACTGCATATTGAGTGCAGGGCTAGAGTGAGCTTATTACTTTGTATGTTTAATACACTTGTCAGCAGTAAAAACATGTAGGAAAAGAAAACATGATATTAAATAAACCCAAACATTAAAACTATCATGACCACCATTTTCTCCAGAGGGTAGAAAGCAGAGAGGTGACTAGCCAAGCATGCAGCAATCATTACTATAGTGAGAGGAAAAGAAGATGGTGAAGAGAACAGCAGAAGTAGATTTACTAAAATTAACACATTGATGTGGTTACAACACAGAACCAGGTAATCAAGAGGACCATGTTTCCTCATCACAGTCTCATGAAACATGCAATCCAACAAAGAAAACTCTGCTTTATACACAAATTTATCAACAATATGTGGACCACGAAAAATCCAAAACTTTTGGATTTTAGCAATGAAACCTGAGATGGTGTGAAAATACAAGAACCACTTAGAAGGGTATAATTCTAATACCAAGTCTAGAGGGGTAATTTGTAGCCCTTATCAGGAACCCTGGTTCTATCACAATTCACAGTGAAGAAAATCAAGATGTGTTCACTGAACACTATGTGAGAACTATGTACATTCATTTATAGAATGTTTCCACAAAACTGTGAAAAAGCATTGGAAATGGTAACTTACTTTTGTAAAACCAAGCCTCTGGAGGTTGAAGCTACAGATTTTACTATGGGGTAAAGGTGAGTCTGAACTACATAGAGTTCCAGAAAACAAGAGTGAAAGACTGTCACAAAAGAAAGGAGTATGTCGGGCGGTGATGGCGCACACCTTTACTCCCAGGACTTGGGATGCAGAGGCTGGTAGATCTCTGTGAGTTTGAGGCCAGCCTACAAAGCAAGTTAGCAAGTTCCAGGACAGCCAGGGCTATACAGAGAATCCCTGAGAATCCCTATCTTGAAAAATTAAAAAGAAAAATAGAAAACAAGAGAAAATGAGAGACAGAAGAGAGAGAAAGAGAGAGAGAGAGAGAGAGAGAGAGAGAGAGAGATGCTACTCTACTTTCCTAATTCGAAAACTAACAAAATAAAGTACCCTAAAAAATCTTTTAAACTCCTGAAAGAACTGCAGCTGTGGTTTCCTGGTGTCTAAGAAATGGTAATAGGCAAGGAAAAGCATGCTTCAATTCACTTCCTAAAATTCAGGACTGCTTCCAGATTTATGATGAAAGAGTCTGTTTGGAATACACATTCACATTTTTACTTTTGAATATTCAATACTAATTAACAGGAGGAAAATATTATTGTGCTTTTATTACAGGGAAATATGCTCCCAAGACTGAAAAATAGAATTACTTTTATCAGAAATGTGAGATTCAGAAGAGTCTCATGGGAACAGCAGGGTCTACAGGATAGAAGTTCTGAGAATGTTTACAGAGCCCCCTTTGTTGAGCACTGAGACCGGTTCATACTGACAACTCAGGCAGCAAAGTGCTTGCCTGGAAAGGAAGTGGACCTGAGCTTGTATCCCCAGCATCACATAAAAGCTGAGAGCATCTGTAAACTCAGCACTGTACTAGTAGAGAGACAAATCCATGGTGCTTAGTGTCCAGCCAGCTTAACCAATTAATGAACTCCAGATCCTATGAGACATGCTGTATCAAAATAAGAGAAGTAAGCCGCCCAGGAAGATGACTGATTTGACTTCTGGCCTTCAAACATGCCTACAACGTATGAGCATACACTCACATGAACAAGTACATACTCCACATACATGGAGAGATCATGATAGCCCAGAATGCACTGAGGAAGCAGCCATAGCTACACAGGAAGATAATCTTACTCTCTCTGAAAAGAAGGGGGAAAAAAAACCCTAATATCTTAATGGTGAAATACAACACCCTCTAACCCTTATCCCAATTTTAGTTGAGATGTTCTCTAGAAAACAATGACCACTGACATTATATCCTGCAGTATACTGGGCTATGAAGAATGCAGTTTCACATGAAGGTCTCCTTATCCCCATAATTGAAGAAGTATCTGTGTGTACATGTCAAAATGTGATTTCAAAGTAGAGCATCTTTTTCCTACATCTAGAGAGCTAACAGTCCACCTGGTCAATCCTTACTAGGCAATCCTTAGCACAAGGGCTGCTTTTAGAACATATTCAATAGAAGTTTCTTCCATGTTCTATATCACAGGATTATTGTGAGATGAAATCTAGTGAACACAACAAAGGCTAAGGGAAAACCCGAGGAAGAGCAAGTGAAATGTCTGTGCTACACTCAGTGCAGGACAGCAGCTTCCATGCCTAACACTTCAGGGAGAGCAGAAAAAATGTGGTGGTGGGGGGAAGACGACAGTGGCTCACTGTACCTTCATGGCAGACATTACTGGCTCTTTCTGTTTGTTCATTCTCCTCCTCCCAGCTTCTTCCTTGAGTAACTTGAGTATTCAGAAGTCAGTCCTGAATACCAAAAGCACACAATTAAGATATCACAGGTTTGTGAAGTGCTTTCATTAATAAAACCCTAATTTTCTGAATAATATTAAAAGAGAATGGGCCTGCATACATATACAATGCTAGCACTAAAGGCTGAGGATTGTGAACTCAAGGCCAGTCAGGCTAGTGATTTTCAGGCCTTATGGAACTAGTAGAACTAGCAAAACCTTCTCTCAAAAATAGTAAAACATAATGTTCCAGATAAACACAGCCACTTCCCTTCCCTTTTGGAGATGAAGGCACGATATACAGCCCAGACTGGACTTGAACTCATCATCCTCCTGCGTGAGTCTCCTGCGAGCTGGGATTACAAAGACATTCAAACCAACCAAGCAAGGCACCCACTTCCTGAGCCACAGCCAGAGTCACTGGCAGGAATTCACCATGCAGAAAAATGGACCTTTTTAGCCCACTGCAGCAAGGGGCTGTAGGGACAATAAACTACTGCAGGAGAGACAACAAGAAAGTTGCCACTTTGAGAAAAAAGGAAATCATCCCACCACTCCTCCATACCACACCTGTGAAACCAAAAGGTGACCATGTCTAAAGAAATCACATCACTGTTCTGGCTGAAGAAGGTCTAAACGGGGGCAGTATCCTCTAACCTCAACATTATTTATTCACTTGGAAAGTGCCTTAAGTTATTTTTTTCCAGGCTTCCTTAAACTCTCCATATTCCTACCCCAGATTTGCCTTTACACGCTGACATTACTGGTGTGTGCCAACATGCCCTGCACAAACTCCCTTAACGTTAAACTGCACGTGCCCGGCAGATACACATTTTGCAATTCTCTTCCTCACTACCAACATTTAAGCAGAGCTTTTTCAACAAAAAGGCAAGCTCAATAACAATAACCCTATTAACCCATCAACTCCTCCATTATCTAGCCTCTCCCTCCCTCATTCTGCACTATCTCCTTGACACCTTCCACCTCCAGCTTTTCTTTCTTTCCAGCCGCCCTCCACACAATGGCAGCTCAGCTCGTGTCCCCTCACCTCCCGTTGCTTTCTGTACTCCAGACCCTGCTTTCTGTATTCCCTCCGACGGGCCACAAGCCGGTCCACGGTCACCTCTCTAGTCCCCTCATCGCCTGGCTCTTCCCTCACCAAAGACAGTCAAGTCTCCTCCCCAGTCGCAGAAGCGTCTGAATCCGTGTCCCTGATCCTTTCTGGGTGTTTCTTCTCTGGGCAGCCTCGCTCTGCTGCCATCTCTCTCCCACGTCCCTACTTCCTCAGTCTCGCGGCTCTCCGCGTCACGCGGGTTGAGCTGGGCGCACAAAATACGGTTCCTGGGAATGGGTCAAGATTCTCCGCCGCAGCTCCTAGGCAGGCAACCAATCTAAAGGTTCTGGGCAAACTCACCGGACTACAGGACTTGACCTGAGCTGAACTGCTTCCGGGCCGAGTGCTTCCAAGCCTGCTCCGGGAAAGTAGGCGGGGTCAGACAAAGTGATTGACGTTGTCGAGGGGCGTTACTAGAGGGTATAGAAGGACTGAGACGAAAATGTGAAGGGAGGTCGGTGAGTACGGGTGGCGTCCAGAGTCCAGAACTTCAGCGGGGCAGGAGAAAGGTTGTCAGGCTAGTGAGGGTTTCAATGACGACATGGCGTGACGAGGGCTGAGAACCAGCTGGTAAGGGAATGTGGGCGGGGCCAAGGCCCAAGTGATGGACTAAAGTGGAGGGTGGACATAGCATGCTTCTGGGTAGTGTACAAAAACAAAACAAAACAAAAAAGGTGGGAGTGGGCGGAGGCAGTCCTGCAAGAGGGTTAGGGATCAGGTTACTCTCCTGCACAGTGTTACCAGCCTTCGCTTATATTCCCATCCGAGCCCAGCTCTAAGTAGGGCAGAGTCAGTAAGTACCCATGGGTATGCGTGGGTAGGAGAGGCAAAGCCCACAGTGAGCTTTTTTTTATTTTTAATTTGAAGAGTTTTTGTTTTAATAATCGCCTATTTTTAAGTGTTATAATTGTTTTCTGTTACAAAAAAAAAAGAATTGTATTCGCCAAAGTTCTTACTGTTTGACATTGAAGATCAATGCTTTTCTTTAAAAGTGTCATCTTTCCCCTTTGTAATAAAAATAACATTTTAAAAATGCTCCAAGTGCTTTTTGGTCTGAACGTTTGAAACAACATGTAAACCACTTTCTTTTTTCTCACTCGATATTGAATGCTCTTACTTTATATACTTTAAATAGAAGCAAATGCTTGCATTCAGATACATGTTTTTAAGGATATTTGTAACAACAGTATTCAAATTCATCTGTGGAAAAACAATTGGAATAATTTGAGGAATGTCTAAAGAAAACATTTTCTTCTCATTTTTTCATCGGGTGGCAGATTTACCTTTCACTGTGGATTTCCAAAGGAAGTACATACAGAATTCAACAAATTATCATGCGTACAGAACAATGAAATTTTCAAAGTGTTATCAGATACATAATTCACTTTTAAATAGATGATAAACATTGATCATTTTCACCCTCCACTATTTTCTCTTTTATCCCACTACCTCCTGCTGAAACCTTTAATATATGCATTTTATTGGTAGACAGTCATGTGATACTTATCCTTTTGAAATCAGTCTCTGAGAGCCTGGACATTCTCCTTGGCATCAAAATAAAAAGAGGTGTATCTCAAATGTCCTTCAAAACTCCATGTCCTGGGACAGGCTGACCCCCTTATTTTGAAGTAGAAGAAAAAGAAAAGCAAACAGCCAAGGTTATTGAAAACATTATATTGCTTTTGAGAACAGCTAGAGGGTGAACCCTTCCCATGTGGCTACTGTTATTTATCTCAGGGTTTATAAGTATCTGGGGAGAAGACATGGGAACCAGAAGCTGGGGGCTCAACCATAGATCAGAGAATCTACTTGACTTGGAAACCTCTCACTTAGGAACTCCAGTGATGCTTTCCAGAGGGTTTCCACAGCCCCTTCTGCTGTATACTATAAGCACCTGATTTGATAATGTTAATTTGTGCCTTCTCTCAAATATGGTATTTTTGTATCTATCTGCACGTTCTATCAATCTGCTACTTGCTGTGTGTTGCCCAACCATAAGCTCATAGGCAAGTTTACAGTGACAAGCACAAATCCTCTACTGTAGAGGCAAGCACGTCTTAGATCCAATGAGAAAATACCTGATTATCCTGCACAGAGACATGTCACTATAACGCCAATGGTTACATCTTGTTTGGTAGTTCTACTTGTCAGAATTTCCAGCTGGATAAGAAAGACTGTTGAAGATTTCACCCCTCATAATCCTGCATAACACTTTTTGTCATATAAAAATGGCAAAGCAGTGAGAAATTCAGTCTCAGTTCCAGGTTGATTTCTTTATACCCTGCATATGAGGAATAATGTCCATTGATACAAATCTGGTGGACAGCAAAGAGCTGAAGCAATCAACTGTATTTGGTGGACTATTTGGGACCTCAGTTATCAACACTGCTAGAAAGGTATCTTATCACCAAGGCCAGTATTTTGACATCAGGGAAGGTATTTATCAGGTGAAGGAGTTCCCTAGTAGGATTTGGGATGTTACTTATATATGCTATCATATCATCTGCAAATAATGATAATTTAACTTCTTCCTCTCCAAATTTTATCCCCTTTCTCTCTTTTGGTTGTCTTATTGATCTAGCTAGAATTTCAGGTACTATATTAAGTAGTTATGGAGAGAGTAGACAGCTGATAGGGGAGTTCAGCTAATCACATTCTATTTTTAGGGCGTGCCGCCCTCAGGCTAAAGCCTACCAATAAACCTAGCAAGCACGCTCCGCTAGCTCTCTTTTCGCCTGACTCCTGTGTTCGGACGGATCGTTTGGATTCTGGTATATGCTGTTGTAAGTCTTACTTCTGTTCATTAAAGCTGTATATTTTGTATCAAGATAGTCTGGGGACTTTTCATTACCAATCGCCCTGCGGCTTCAGACAGCCGTATCTTGTTATTAATTTTAGTGGAATTTGTTTGAGTTTTTCTTTATTTAATTTTATGTTGACTGTAGGCATGCTGTATATTGCTTTTATTATGTTAGATATGTCCCTTGTATGCCTGATTTCTCCAAGACCTGTGTCAAGAAGTGATGTTGGATTTTATTAAAGGCCTTTTTAAATTTTTTTTTGAACATGGTCATTTATTTTATGCAGTTGTTTGAATCCATTGTTTAAAAATTCTCAAAAGGCACTTTAAAAACATTTAAAAATACATTTTTCTGACTAATGGTGATTACTTAAAATAAGCAAGTCACCAGACATTTTTAAACCCTTCATTGACACTATTACTTTAAATAATTTTTAAATTCCAGAACACAAACATTCAATGTATAATACAACACACTGCTCAGCAGTGAGGTTAGTTTTTCTCATGTATTACACTTCATGTAGATCACTCATTTAATAGCGCCCTGCAAAGTTCCTCACACATAACAAATATAACCGAAAACTTAGGAGGTAAGGGAGTTTAAATGAAGTAAATTCAACTCTAATGCTGCTTCTCTAAAGAGACTCTATGAAGTTCTCATTTCAGTCACTGTTAAGATTTCAATACAGCTTGATATATAACCGTAAGTCATCTTTAATCAACAGAGGTTAGTGTGAAATATACCACACAGCTTGTCTACCACATTTCCTGTGTATGTTTCTAGCAGGCCTAATACAAATCAAGTGAAATGAAGTCAATGTATTTCTTCTTCTTCTTTTCTTTTAGGAGGGGTAAATAACTTTACTTCCTTTAATTACTGATGTAGAATTGTTTGAGGTTGTACACGGTCAATTAGGGCAAGTAGCCTGAGAGCCAACAGACTACTGTTGTATTTTTAGTCCCATGGGAAACCTTAATGTAGGCGTAAAACCATCACAGGTGATAGGCGTTCTGGTTACCCAAACCAACCACAAGGAGACAGCATTAAAAGGAGCTAAGCATAAAGGAAATATCAAATACAGAATAATGACCTCATGAACCGCAAGTGCAAGGAAACAGATAGGTAGGAGCTGACAAACCAAGTGAGGATGTCTTTCAAGTACAACAGGGCCTTGCTGCAGCAATGCAGTCTAACAGGATAAGAGGATAAAACAATTCAAACTCAAGAAACAACTATGAAAATAACCAGTCAGCAACTATGAAAATAACCAGTCAGCAAACTTAATGCTCAGACCCAATCACCACAACTCAAAACAGGATGAACTGGACCGTGATTTATTTTGTCATCCTTTGTAGTAGCAAACTGACCTCTGAAATTTAAATACGTTCAACAGTCCAAGAGTTTAAGTGGGATAAAAAGCTGCTTTGTGTCTATGAATTCCCACAAGAAAAACAAGCATATTACTAATAGAGAACATGAGACTTTATTGAATCTTATGCCTCGAAACCACACACCAATCAATTATTTACATGACAGAGACCTTAATCTAAAAGATGTCAAATAAATCATTATTCCCTAAAATCTTGTTTAACGTGCTCTACCATATACTTGGGAGAAAAATTTTGCAAACGATTTTTGGAAGTGACAGAACTTAAGCTGATGGTATATTAGCAGAAAATTCTTGGCATATTATAAAGTAGCATTTTCTATTCCTACTGAAAATTTTTAGCAACTAGTGGACATTTTTCATGATATTCATTTACATATGTTTTAATAAATCCATATGTACATATTAGTACTTATTGAACCCTTTCTTCTTAGTGCGAAATGACTAAACTTGGAGAATTACAGCTTTTGAGGGTCCTGATAAGAGTCACTATAGGAAAATTAGGAATTTTGCCGAAACCAATGATGCATGGGCCCTTTAAACTCTCTAGCATTTTACCTTTAATATAGTATGGTCCTGAACTACACTGATTTAGACATGTTTTCGTCTTTGAAAAATGCCTCTGTCCTGGGCAGAAATCCTGAGTGTGTTCCAAAGACTATTTGAACCACAGTCATGTAGGTAAACAGGTAATGGTTCTCAACATAGGATTAGTAAGACTAATTTGAGGAGTTAAATGGAACTGCTACCCCCTATCCTGGAGTTTATGACTTAGGCGTTCTGAGCAGGGTGAAGAGTCACAACATGCTACCAGCAGTGCTAATTTAGTAACTCTCATTAGAAGATATCTGGTTATGAATGCATACTCCAGGGCCTCATGCTCAAAATCAACACTTGAGATCCCCATCTCAAACTCCTGGTAATGGTGTGAGAATCACAATTTAAGAATCACTATACCAATTATGTTGTTTGACTACTTGGAGTATTATTGGCTAAAAGTACCAGATGTTATGTAGTATTCATATATATCTGTGTGTATACACATCTCATTATTACATTCATACACGTTTGTATATGTATGCATATGCATATACACATGTGTATGTACATATATGTACATGTGTGTTTATATATATATATATATATAAAATTATGCCTAGAGCCGATATAAACCACACACAGGTCTGGATCATAAATCCCAGCCTTCTTACTATCACTGTGAGAGTGGAAACATCTGAATTCTTTGAGCCTTAGTTTCCTCATCTACAACAGGGCCTAACACCCATCTTGAGGTTAACACAAATGCACAGAATAGTGCAGTACCTGGCACACAGCAAGTGCTAGATGGATACTATATGTTATTTTAAGAAATGTGTAAATATTTCCTTCAAATCTGATTTGATCATCTCATTTACCTAAATCAAATTATTTATACTCCAAGGTAACAGAGTAAATGCTTATTCTTAAAACCATGCCCTATTCTGGGCCAGATAATGTTCTAAGAACCTTATATCTATTCATTTCTATAATTCTCATTAATATCCTGTGAGGTAGGTGGTATCATTATCCCTAATTTTTAGATGAGGAAATTGAGGCACAGAAAGATTAAGTAAATTGTTCAAGGTTACACAAACAGTGATGGAGGAGGAACTTAAAAGCCAGGCTTCTTAACTCTGCAGCCCAGGATTCACCAAGCATTCACTTCTTAATGAGCAAATGTTAAGGGAAGAGTAACAAACATGGAGCACAGGTAAAGAGCTGCTTAAAGTACAGAGAACAGAGCCTAGGGTATCGGTTGATGTCACTACCATGAGAACAACCCAAATCAAATTAATTTGTAAAGTTGGTTTGATTTTCATCATGTGGACAGAGCGATCCATAACTAGCCAAGGAAATAGCCACCCCTTCAAATATATCATCTATAGAGGTTATGGTTTTGGCATAATAAATATAAATTATTTATATTTATTATTTAGCCAGATTACAGAGTCAGTGGTGTAATAATCATGCAAAATGAGCATCATAAGAAACGTAAATCATTCAAAATTAAAAATAATCTAGTAGAAAATCTGTAAAATATTCTGTTCTACACTCAATATTGCTAATGACAAAAAGAGAAGTCCTCTACCTCTCAGAAGCGCTTTAGCAGCCTGGAGCTAGGACGGTCCACACTGCTTCTGACACAGTTTCGAATGGGCTCTGCTGTTAGGACCACAGCACGACAATCATCTCCAAGTGAGAATTTAGCATGACAGAAGTTGTTATTTACAAATAAAATAGATGACAGTTTAGTTTGTCTGTTTTCTTTACTTGCTAGTATTTTTAGTTAATTCTGACCAAAAGCTACATTCAAAATTTTTTGCCAGTGTTAACAGGCACATCAGACATAAAATTAATTTTAAAAGTGCTTTAAACAAGTTATGAAAGGCACAACAAATTCTATCTCCACAGGATGAAAATAAAAGAAACAATAATTATATAGTTGGAAAGACTTCGAAATAATCAATTTACAATGTTATTAATAATTCCAGAGAGTGGTACCAATACAAGAAAAGCTTGTCCAAACAGCATTAAATTTAATTAAGTTACTCACAATAATAGGTGAATTTTGGAACAGAATATTATTAAATGCATGTTTTATAGAATGCTGTCAATGCTTTGAGTAAATAAGCATTAATAGTGAAAATGGTATTCAAGAGTCAGACATTCAGAAAGGACACAATGGGGACTTGGTACAAGGTTGATTATACATAGAACTAAGTATATACTGTAGTCAAGGCCCAGAATAATTGGAAAATGTGGTTTATTAGTGAACTTTAGGGGGGGCATTCTTATTCTATTTCTTCTTGAGGAAACACTGCCAATTATAAGTCATACAATCACAGGAAAGTTTTCATTTGGCAATTGGGAGGCTGGTTTGTACACGTGAGCAGAGTGTATACTGAGCAACAGTATTTCTTTCTAGTTTTAAGGCAGATCTGTTCAGCATTGTATTCTCACGGTGCGGCGTAGCAGGTGATCACAAACGGAACCCCTCCAGCACTACTGACAACAACACACATGTCAGGAACAGAGGACAGAGCCTTCCTAGCTCTTCTGTTACCATTTAAAACACAAATTCTTCATATATATATATATATATATATATATATATATATATATATATATATATTACTGTTTCAAAACACATTTTAACAGACTTCACAGCTCTTTCAATGCTTCAGATTATAGTCATCCATTGGAAAAAAATTCTATATGGAATATTCACTTCCGATCAGTTCCTCACTGGGATTTCAGGATTCTGTCAGAAAGGAAGAAGTCCTTCAGTGCAATGTAGAATGTTTGACCTCAGTCCACTCACGGTCTTCTTTCAATGGTTGCTTAATTTTACTTTTGTATCTTCATTTTTGTTTGCTTGATTAATTTCTTTTAGTATATCCTCAGGTAAGGCAGGTTGATATCTGTATAAGTAGCCATATGAACGAAGATGATAAACGAGGTATTCTAATTCATACATAGTTGTCGAATCAACATAGTGAAAAGAAAGTTCTATATCAGAACAGCAACCAGGACCCTTTACAAGAGGATAATAGTTGTAGTTCCAGTACCAAAATGTTTTCGGTAGATAACCTTTGATTAAGTGGTGTTTTGGTACAAACGGGTGGAAAGTTTCTTTTCCAGTGGTGTCTCTGGAATCTCCAGCTTCTACGCTTATAATTTCCATGCACCTTCCCAGAGCTAAGTCTTCAATGGAGAAACTATGTGTACATTTCTCTTTTAAATGCACCTACAAATCTTCTCAAGGCTTCTTTGCTTAGTACATATCCTGCTCCTCCACTCATGTATCCCTAGGGCTTAAACCTTCTCCCAAAGTAAATGGGTTGTTTACTTTGATAGAAGTAAAAGGGTTATACTTTAATAGAAGCCATCTCAGATTGTCCAGTATGACATATGTGTCATCATCTGCTTTCATAAACCAATCAGCATCTTCTAAATAATGGTCATACACAAACTGAAAAGCTTTAATTGTTTTCCGGTAGAGCTGCTCTCTGCCTTCTTTGGTTTTCAATCCCACAGTAGGGAAGTCTTGATTTTCTTCTGAACTCATAAATAATACTTTATTACAATGCTGGGCCCATGTAGCTTTGACATGTTTGGCCTTTTTCTCTAGATTTTGAGGGCTTGTCATAACCCAACAAAGAATTTTAACTTTCTGTTAGAGGTTCTCAGCAATGTCCGTGTTCTCATCTTTATGTTGGCTAGAGTCTGCATTGAAGTCCACTTGTCCCTTGAGGTGACTGTGTCCATTATCATCTAAATGTCTAGCATGAGGATCATTATGAAGCATACTGGGCTGGGTGTCACCCTGGTCTCCCAACAAAATACTAAATAGTTGAGAACATAAAAAAAAAATCCTATTGCTGATCCACAGAGGAAGACTAAAATATTCAGCCAAGATTTAGAGGCCATTTCCCGAGAGTGTATTTCTGACATCAGCCGCAGCTCCCTCTCGCCCCTCCCGGAGGCAGGGAGGAAAACTACGTGACCCTCGACCTTCTCTGCCCCTGCCGGCCGCAGCACAGGCACGGGCCACTAGCCAGGGCCTCTAGCCAGGGTCGCCAGCGGCCGCCCAGATCATCCCCCAGCTGCAGCGGCCGAGGCGGGCCCAGTGTGCGCTCCCACTGCTCTTAAAGGCCTTTTTAATATGCAATGAGATGATGTTGTGTTTTTTTCTTTCAGTTTGTTTATATGGTGGACTACATTAATAGATTTTAATATGTTGAACCATCCCTGCATCTTTTGGATGAAGCCTGATCTTGATTTAATTTTGAGATGTGGTATCTATCAAAAATATGTCAATTTCTTTTAGATTTTCCAATTTTATGGAGTACAGGTTGTTGAAATATGACCTAATGATTCTCATTGTCTGTTGTTATGCTCCTTTTTTCACTTCTGATTTTGTTAATAGAGATATTCCCTCTCTGAATTTTTGGATAGTTTAGATAAGGTTTTTGTCTATCTTGTTTATTTTCTCAAAGAACCAACTCTTTGTTTCATTGATTCTTTGTATTGTTCTCTTTCTGTTTTATTGGTTTCAGCCTTCAGCTTGATTATCTCCTGTCATCTATTCCTCCCGTGTGAGTTTTCTTCTTTTTGTTCTAG
Source organism: Myodes glareolus (assembly GCF_982192425.1). NCBI lineage: Eukaryota > Metazoa > Chordata > Mammalia > Rodentia > Cricetidae > Myodes > Myodes glareolus. The sequence continues at coordinate 77,913,391 of NC_142026.1, forward strand.
AGCTCTTGTGTATGCTGTTAAGTCACTACTATAAGAGTTATCAAATTTTTTTATGGGGGCATTTAGTGCTATGAACACTCCACTTAGCACAGCTATCACTGTGTCCCATAAGTTTGGGTATGTTGTACATACATTTTCATTCAAATCTAGCAAGTATTTAATTTCTTTATTTATTACTGACCCAGTGGTAATTAAGGTGAAAGTTTTTCAGTTTCCATTACTTGATAGACTTTTGTAGTGATGAGGTGAGCAGGCCTGCTTTTCATTTCGCCGGGCTCCCGCATGGCTAGCATTACACTCGAAATAACAGCACATGAATTGTATTCATTTAAACACTGCCTGGCCTATTAGCTCTAGCCTCTTACTGGCTAACTCTCACATCTTGATTAACCCATTTCTATTAATGTGTGTAGCACCACAAGGTGGTGGCTTACCAGGAAGATTCTAACCTACATCCATCTTGGACCGGAGCTTCATGGCAACTGCCTGACTCTGCTTTCTTTCTCCCAGAATTCTGTTCTGTCTACTCCACACACCTATGTTCTGACCTATCAGGCCAAGCAGTTTTCTTTATTAACTAACCAATGAAAGCATCAGATAGATAGAAGACCCTCCTACATCATTTCCCCTTTTTCTGTTTAAACAAAAAGGAAGGTTTCAACTTTAGCATAGCAAAATCACATATAACAAAACAGTTATAAAGCAAGAATTACAGTTACAATATTTATATCTATTTTATCTTTTATCATAACTAAGAAAAGCTATAACTATAACTAACTCCATCATTCTTCAACTTCATCAAAGACTCCAGAAGGATATAATATTACCTAAGTAAACAAGAAATAAGCAACTTTCAAAACTCTAGAAATGACAGAGACATCTTGCTGTCTGGACAGTCACCCAAAGTTTTTTTGTACCATTGAGGCATCCATCTTCAGCCTACAGGCCCATAGTATCCAGCAGACATTTCCATGAAGCAGGAAAATTCAAAGACAGTTCAGTCACTTTCTGCTGTGTCCTGCAGAATGTCTCGCAGACTCTTTCATGAATCAGGAACCCCAAAAGACCATCTCACCTTTAGGCAAGTTCAGCAGTCCTCTCTCTGCATGTTCTCTGTGTTCAGTTTATGCAACAGTCCAGGCAAGAGCAGTTTCTTGCCCAAATGGCTATCAAACTCCATAAGGAGCCTCTTTGATGCCCATCTTCCTCTTGAAGTAGACTGGTGCTGCCAGAAGCAGATGTCTCATTGTCTCATTGTCATGAACAGCCCTAAGTTATTAAAACATTAAATGCAATTTTCTGTAGTCTTTGAAATATATGAAGAATGCCTATCTGAAATATATCTATGCACATCTAGAAAATCTAACTAACATGACTACAAGCTTGACTATTATCGATGATTATCCATTAACAACTTATATTTCCTAATTATACATTACACTTTAAAATGAACTGCACAACCACAATACCTTAATCAAGATCAGAAATACATATACATATAACAAAATTGACCTTAAACTTCTATCAATAAGGCAAAATTTATACCAATGCAAATTATTCATATCTATATCATATCCCCCTTTAAATATAAAAGAATATTTATAAACAATATTTGGGAATATGGGCACAGTTTTTTCTCTCCAAACTGCTTTGTGCTGAATGGGGGCACTGTTATTTAGGTCTTTCATGGTATAACGTGTCTGCTTAGATGAGGTTCATCTCAGTCAGCAGTTGAGCAAAGTAATTTTTTGAGGGTGTTCACAGCAACCTTTCAGGAGGGCATGGTCTATCATAACATATTGGGATAGAAGCAATCCACAGAGTCTCATCCTCTGTGAAAACAAATGACGAACTTTTCCAAAGCATCATAAACTTAGATCAAAATTTTGAAGTCAAGGCATTTTCAAAATATCTATCTTGGATTAGTTCAGCAGCATTTATAAACAAATATCTTTTAGCAACTGTTGCTCCTTTCTCAGCATTCATACAATTCAAAGAGAGCATAAAAGCATACAGTATCAAGATTCTCTGTGTATTTTCCATCTTTGTGTAGCTTTATTTTAACTTCTATTTCTTTTATTTTTACTTTTACTTTTTGAGACAGGTTTTGTGTATATCTTTGTCCCGAAATAACTCTGTAGACCAGGCTGCTCTTGAACTCACAGATATCCTTCTGTCTCTGTCTCCCCAGTGCTAGGATTAAATGCAAGTGCTACCACACCTTGAATTTACAGAGATTTGTCTGCCTCTTCCTTCCAGGCATTGGGATTAAAGACGTGTGCTACCACACCTTGAAGCCACAGAGGTCAATCTACATCTGCCTCCCAAATGTTGGGATTAAAGGTGTGTACCACCATACTCAACTACTCTCATTTTTTTCTTTTAAGGATTTTGACCTTTAGCCTGCATATATTTTTAACACATAGTAAACCATTTAAAGGTTTTCTTCATCTTTGAATCTATCTTTACTGTATTTTTCTTTTAAGGATTTTGACCTTTAGCCTGCATATATTTTTAACACATAGTAAACCATTTAAAGGTTTTCTTCATCTTTGAATCTATCTTTACTGTATATCTCTCTCTTTTTGACCACATGAGTCTTTAATTTACCAAGCAATATGGTAGGATTAAAGCCATGGCTTTGACAGCTAGATCCAGCCTATTCCTTAGCTTTCTGCAATTCTGGCCTTGTAGCTGAGGTACTGGCCAGAGCCATGTTCATTGCCACAACTCTACAGTGTTTCAAGGTCCCTGCCAATAAGCAAGCTGCATCATTCTGCTCACAGACCACACTCATTTGGACTGCCTGCCTGAAAGAGTCAGAGTTTGCCCTGGCAGGACAGCTCAGAGAACTGGCATTTTAAAATGGCGCAGCTTTTTTCCTGCTAGGGCTGAAAACTGAAAACCAAGCATTCAGCTTTTCATCAACACCATTTAAGTGTTTCATGGCAGGACCTCTTAAAAGAGCTGCAAGGTTTTGCAACTAAAACTGAGTCAGGAAGCCTCTCTTAGATGAGAGCACTTGCTTGCCTCTAACAGGCAGAGCAGACCCTAGAAATTGCTGCTACCAAGGAAACATGCTTTACTCTATTCTTTCACAAGCTTTCTCAAGCTTTTTGTGGATTCAGTTATCCTCGTCTGGGTGCCATTTGTAGTGATGAGGCGAGCAGACCTGCTTTTCGTACCACCTGGCTCCCGCACGACTAGCTTTACACCGGAAATACCAACACGTGAATTGTATTCATTTAAACACTGCCTGGCCTATTAGCTCTAGCCTCTTACTGGCTAACTCTCACATCTTGATTAACCCATTTCTATTAATGTGTGTAGCACCACGAGGTGGTGGCTTACTGGAAAGATTCTAACCTATGTCCGTCTTGGGCCAGAGCTTCATGGCGACTGCCTGACTCTGCTTTTTTCTCCCAGAATTCTGTTCTGTCTACTCCACACACCTATGTTCTGACCTATCAGGACAAGCAGTTTTCTTTATTAATTAACCAATGAAAGCAACAGGTAGATAGAAAACCCTCTTACATCAGACTTTCTCAAGTTTATGTTGCTTTTGAACACCAATGTTCATCCATATTGATCTGATAAAATACAGGGGATTATTTCAATTTTCTGGTATCTATTGAGATTTGTTTTATGACAGAGTATATGGTAAATTTTGGAGAAGATTCCATGATGTGCTGAGAGGATGATATTTTTTGTTTCGATGAAATGTTCTGTAGATATCTGTTAAGTTTATTTGAGTCATAATGTCTGCTAGTAACATTATTTCTATGTTTAGTTTCTATCTGTAAGATCTGTCCATTGGTGAGAGTGGGGACTTGCAGTCTCCCACTATTAATGTGTGGGATTTGATATGTGGCTTAAGCTTTAGTAATGCTTAATTTACAAATGTGGGTGCCCCTGTATTAGGGTCTTAGGTGTTCAGAATAGAAGCATCATCTTGATAGATATTTTCCTTTGATGAATATGAAATATCCTCCATTTATTTTGATTAATTTTGGCTTGAAATCTATTTTATGAGATATTAGGACAACTATACCAGCTTTCTTCTTAGGTTCATTTGTTTGGAGAAAATTTTCAGTCACCATAGATAGACATTTTTTGATAAAAACTAATTTTAACCAATACCTAAATACACATTTGGCCCTACTGAGAATGCCAGAAAGAAAGCCCCAACCTAATGATATTACCTATTATCATGAAAACACAAGAAATAAATAATACCAGACCACCAAAGCCAAAAGAAGGGAAAAACACACACAGGCAACATCATCATCATCACCACCACCAACAACAACAAGAACAGTAAAATATCAGGAATAAACAAGCATTTGGCATTGATTTCTCTTAATATCAATGGTCTCAATTCTCCATTAAAAGCACCTAGACTAAGAGAATAGATGTGAAAACCCAAAACTTTTTTTTTGTTTTTTGTATTGAAGAAGTATACTGCAAATTAAAGAACTGAAAAAGATATGTTAAAAACAGGCCTAAGAAACAGGCTGGTATACCTATTTACTTTCTTACAAAATTCGCTTCCAACCAAAACTAATTAGAAGAGATAGGGATGGAATACTACATACTCATCAAAGAAAGATCTACCAAGATGGCTGTGGGCACACAAGTGGTTTCTTCCTCTCATCATAACTCCTCCCTGTATGAGTATACTCTTCCTATGCATGAAGCTGAACTTGTGCAGCACAGCTTGCCAAACACAGCCAGTGTCACATGTAATGCTTTCAGAGATTGTGATGTAGATCCTAGATTATCAGTAAATTTGGAACATCCTTGACAAAAATCATCTCATTCCATACAACTTAGAGGAAAGCAGGAACCCTCAGATTTGATTTAAGGCTGGTCTGCTCTAATATATCTACTATTGGTTACATATTTGATCACTCATCACATAGTGTATACAAGTTATAAAACTGCCACTGCATTAGATAGGTAGTTACACTGTTCCAAACAACATGGAGGCAAATAGCTACAGTAGGACTGACCTAGGGAATCCTAACATCTCAACAAGATCAGCATCACTGTCAAGTGTTATCCATCATAAAGGACACATACCTTTTTTATTGAGTATAATAGTAATTCATTTATTTTATTGGGGTGTAGAATGTCATTATATGAACAGATTACAATAAATTAGATCTTTTAGTATAGAAGGGCATTATGATTGTCTCCAGATTTGAACTGCAAATTGTACTTTGAAATTCTATCTAGTACATGTCTTTTGGTGATGCATGCACAAATTTCTTCTTATTTAACCTATCTCCATTAATCTGTGTATCATCACATGGCAGTGGCTTACCAGAGATTCTAACCAGTGTCCATCTCAGGCGGAGGATTCATGGCTTCTCTCTGACTGCTTTTTTCCTCCAAGAATTCAGTTCTGTCTTCTCCTCCTTCCTGATTTCTACCCAATCAACTAGGCCAAGGCAGCTTATTTCATTAACCAATGAAAACTACACACAAACAGAAGGAACTCCTACACCACTTTGTCTCAGTGGGTGAATCAACCCCTCATGGTCCTGACTTCCTTGTTCATATTCTCCCTTCTTCTGCTCTTCAACTGGACCTTGGGGGCTCAGTTCAGTATTCCAATGTGGATCTCTCTTTCTCTCAAGCCTGAGCCAATAAGAAGTTAGAGATAATGGCCAAACAGTGTTTTAATTTAACACAATTAATTAATATAATTTCTGTGTGGTTATTTCGGGGCTAAGCTACCCGTGTGGATGGGACAAACAAGTGGGCCCTCTCCCTCCTACAACAGAGTGCCTGAACTAATGGGAGCTCACCAACTCCAGCCGGACTGAGAATGAATGAGCATGGGATCAAACCAGACCCTCTGAATGTGATTGACAGTTGGGGAAGATGGAGGAACCAATGATAATGGCACTGGAATTTGTCTCTACTGCATGTACTGGATTTTGGGTATCCTATTCTCTTTGGATGCACACACCTGCTTTTACATTTCAAACCTGAAAGGCCATGTTCTGTCACAATTGCATTATGTGACTTTTTCTGGGGATACCTGTAAAAGTTCTATTCAACATAGACACAGAAATAAAGAAATAATGGGAAAAGTTTCATTTATTTCTAGCTTCTTGAACTCATGAGCTTTCTGTATCTTCATTTAAAACCATGGGTGTGTGATTACCATTTCTATGACTACTGTCATTTGCAGAGCATTCCTTTACAACATGATGTTTCCTGTGTAGATTTTAATTTGTTTTTTCCTTCCTATAATATAATAATAATATAATAATTTTATTAATATAAGATTAACTATATTTATTTTTTAAAATATATCAACAGAAATATACATTTAATTGTATGTGCAAACACAAAAGAAGTAATATGGATAGCTATAACTGATTTTGGTAAACTCCAATGTGAATTGATAGTATCTGTGCTTCATATTGTCACTGTACAAATATCAACATTGTAGTTTATAATTGGATTTCTGCTTTATTTTATATGTAAAAATTCTGCTCACTGAAAAAAAATTTACTTCATTATGAAATACCTCAGGAAATACCAAGACATATATTTCAATGGTGGGTCCCACACAAATCTCCTGATAGTGGTACACAAGGTACCTAGTTTGCCTCCATGGTAAAAAGCAGGGGAGAGTTTCAGCAAGTTCTGCAATTTTCCTTTAAACAATGATAGCACAAAACTTTTTGCAGGGGATGCATGAATTAGAAAACTTCTTGGCACCACAGTCCTGTGTGCCCATTACTACTGCAGGTAAAAAGTCTGAGGAGAGGTGAAGTAACAGAATAAAGACCCATAACTCAGGCATAGGCTTCCTCCCTGCAGCTCACTTCCTGGTCACAGAGATCATGACACTGAAATCAGAATCCTGTCAAAAATAAAACACTAAGATTGCCTCTAACTACCTTCCTTGAAACAGAGTCCAGAGTACATAACCATGACAATATTCCAGATAAGTGACCACTTTAAAAATCTAGAGAGTTTGTAATTGATGGGGATAACTTATTAATCTGAGAAAATCTGAGAAAAACTCTCTACCAACAGAGAACTGAGGTCCTAGACCGATACTGGCCCATGCTCATTTAAGCAGATGACATCCCAATTCACACTACTGTGGTATAATCCAAGTGATAATGAAGCCTCGTGTTGAAAGTGTTGAGAGGTGTTTTAATACACTCTACTGCTCGGCTTTACAAGGTATCTTCTTCTGAGTTGTTGACTTACCAGGAACTGGTCCCACAGTGCCGCATACATGCTGAGAACAAGTGAAGAAGCTAAAGGAACCCTGTACTCCTGAATACATTTTTTTTCTATTTATTGTTTGAGTGATTCTTCTCTTTAACTCAGAACACAAGGATACAGGATTTGTATCTATACTAATGTCTGAGCTCATGATGAGGCTGTCTCACTCATAAGGTATTTTGAGGTTAAAGTTAACATTGGTATAATATACTCTCAAAACCATCATTCTTGAGTGTGTATCATCTACATATTACATGTTTAATTAGTTGTTTCCCTTTTTCATGAAAACATCCATCTAATGTTACTAAGTCAGAGGATGTTATAAATCCAGAGGCACATTTGAGTCTCTTTGTATGCTGCACACTACAGTTGTAAATCTAAAACTTTTATAGATGATATCCTCTGTTTTTGTGATTTGTGGTCTGGTTTTCTTTCCTTTATATTTAAAAACCACTTATGAGTCAGTACATGTGATAATTGTCCTTCTGGTTCTGGGTTACCACACTCAAAATGATGTTTTATAGCTCCATCCATTTTCCTGCAAAATTCAAGATGTTATTTTTTCTCCTATGCAGTACTCCATTGCATAAATGTAACATGTTTTCCTTATTCATTTTTCGGTCAACAGGCATTTAGGTTGTTTCCAGGTTCTGGCTATGACAAACAATGCTCCTGTGAACACATGTCCTTGTGGAACAATTGAGCATCCTTTGGATATAGACCCAAAAGTTGTATTACTGGGTCTTGAGGAAGGTTGTTTCCTAATTTCTGAGAAACTGACACACTGACGTCCAAACAGGCTCTACCAGCTTGCATTCCCAACAGCAATGCAGAAGTGTTTTTGTACAGAAGTGAATTACTTTTAGTTTATAATAGCAAGATGCTTCATGTCAAGATGGTGTAGTTTGTACACATGGCTACCACAGAAGTGTTATTTATCATCTGAACTGTATTAACAATAAAATTATGTGTTCTTCTATTATTTAGCACTTTGGTGTGTCATCAAAACATTGATAATGCTGTGCATACTTTCCCTGCATAACATTGAGTTAATTCTTCTTTGTAGAAATTAATCCATATAATTTTATTTATATTGTTTTAAATCTTGGTGTATTTGTGATTTAACATAACAATAAATAAGTTATTAGATACCTATACTGTATTTTGAGCATTTCAGTCAATACCCATTATCTGTCATGAGGCAGGTTTCAACTCATTTTTCTTCCTTATATTAGGATACATCCATATTTGCTAAAAATAAATTTTACATTTAAATATGAATATATGTATTATAGAACTATACAGCACTGTAGGAAAGCCATCTAATTATATAAAATTAAATCTCAACTGAGATGTTCTTTGTTTTTAAAACTTATCTGAGGTGTTTTACAGATATTGATTTGTTATTATACTTCCAGCATGAATATTCAGTTGGCATAAAGTCATATTTTGACCATTAACTGAGAAGGAATTTATAAATATTTACTGAAGATGAATTTGTCTAACTTTTCCTTATCATTGTTATACCATCTGGAGTGCTTGTCTACACAATAAGACTACAGGGGAAGATATTTATGCAGCTTTCATAACACGTATGTCTACAAACTGAGGCTCTAAAGTTGGGAAACGATTTTTGAACCAAAATTTTATCATAAGTTATAGAAACACACTGAGTTACTAACTATAGATTTGAAGACTGGATTTCATACATTACGTGCAATCTGTGCCAAACCTTCCCAGGCACATCCCAAGTCTCATCTAACAACAACCAATAGCATGGAAGCTAATGAGGTGACCATCGTAGAAGTAGCCTTTTTTCACAGACTGTGGTTGGAGTCTTGGACAACTTCTTTTTAGTCTACCATTATCAGTTGCTTTATTTCACAGGGTACAGGTTAAAGTTCACAGACTGGATTCTACAGCATTTAATTGTAGCCAACATCTTTACTCTCATGTGTAAAGGAGTTCCTGAGACAATGGCAGTTTTTTTATTTCAATGACTTCTTCAATTATTTGTGTTTCAAACTTCTCTTCTATCTTCACAGAGTAGGGAAGGGTGTGTCCATTAGCAGCCCCAGCTTCCAGTGTGTCTTTCAGGCCATCACCATCAGCTCTAAGTGCTCCAGATGGACAAAGGTTAAAATAAAGTCTCCAAGTTACATTGCTTCTAGTGTGTGCCTGCACTGGATACTATCGCTCAAAGCAAACATTATCTTTTTATATGAACATGACTTTAAAAAGGAACAATAGAAATGTGATAAGTCAAAAAGAGTTTGGATATTATGCTGTCATGTATCATGACAAAACTAGTGTCATCCTCTATATAGTATTATTCTCAAGTCTTGATGTCTTGGCCTGATGGAGTGGTCCAGCAGTTTCATGGTTTACATCCTCTACAGACACAAACACTGAATGACATACATTCATTCATAGGAGCAACTTTTTCCTTATGTCCTCCCGAGAGAGCAGAGCTACAAAGAACATTCTGCTCTTGGTGAGCACTTTTGTCTGCTTTATCACACTTTCTTGCCTCAGGCAGGCTAGTTTAGCTCTTCTATATAATCTAGGCTGGCTCCTGGTAAATATTGCTGCAATTGTCTCTGAGTGTTTCCTAACCATGATTCCCTTTCTGATGATGACCTAAGACTCCATAGAAAATTCTTTAAGCTTTGTTTGTGCAAGGAACACAAAGGAGTAACCAAGTGGTCAACAAGTAAATTGTTTCTAACTAATGTTCAATTGTGTCTTCAGTCTCTGCAATACATGTAGTATAAGAATTAAAATGACACATCAGAAAAGCGAATATAACTAGCCACAGGAACATACACAATAATCTTTACTATTACATTACATACGATTTTGCTTATCTCATGGAATTTTACAATGGGTGACTATTAACACTTTGACATAAATTGTACCTTTGTCATTCTTTCAAAACAGTGATAACCTGAGTTGTATAGAAAATTTTACTTAGTAGTTTTTTCTTTGGTAACACAGTTAAAAATTCAGTAATTGTGTACGCATTTACAAAACTCCATATTTCTGAAATAAATTAAATAAATAGACTTGAATATGCTTGATTTCTCTTCTCCTCATGAACACAGAGAATTTACCACATTGCTAGTATTTGCCTGCAAAAGAATAGACTTTTTAAGTAAAATAATGGGAATATGTTAGAAAAATTTGTCAGTGATTAGTTACTCATGTTTAAAAATATAAGAATCATATCTAAATATAATAAAAGCAATATACAGCAAACCAACAGCTAACATCAAATTAAATGGAGAGAAACTCAAAGCGATTCCACTAAAATAAGAAACAAGACAAGGCTGTCCACTCTCTCCATATTTCTTCAACACAGTTCTTGAAGTTTTAGCAATAGCAATAAGACAACCTAAGGAGATCAAGAATATTCGGATTGGAAAAGAAGTCAAACTTTTGTTATTTTCAGATGATAAGATAGTGTACATAAGTGACCCCCCCAACCCTACCAGAGAACTTCTGCCACTGATAAATACCTTCAGTGATGTGGCAAGATACAAGATCAACTCAAAAAAAAAAAACAGTAGCCCTCCTATACACAAATGATAAAGAAGCTGAGGGGAAATCAGAGAAACATCACCTTTCACAATAGCCACAAATAGTATAAAGTACCTTGGGGAAACATTAACCAAGGAAGCAAAAGACGTATTTGACAAGAACTTTAAGTCTTTGAAGAAAGAAATTGAGGAGGATACCAGAAAATGGAAGGATTTTCCATACTCTTCAATGGGTAGGATCAACATAGTAAAAATGGCATTCCTACCAAAGGCAATGTATAGATTCAATGCAATCCCCATCAAAATCCCAACAAAATTCTTCAAAGAGCTTGAGAGAACAATAATCAACTTTATATGAAAAAACAAAAAACCCAGGAGGGCTAAAACATTCCTATACAATAAAGGAACTTCCGGAGGTATTACTATCCCTGACATCAAGCCCTATTAAAGAGATACAGTAATGGAAACAGCTTGGTATTGTCATATAAACAGAGACCAATGGAAATGAATTGAAGACCCAGATATTAATCCACACACCTATGAACACCTGATTTTTGACAAAGAAGCTAAAATTGTACAATGGAAGAAAGAAAGCATGTTTAACAAATGGTGATGGCATAATGGATATCAACCTGTAAAAGAATGAAAATAGATCCATATCTATCATCATGCACAAAATTCAAATCCAAGTAGATTAAAGACTTCAATATAAATCTTACCACACTGAACCTGATAGAAGTGAAAGTGGGAAGTAGCCTGCAATACATGGGCACAGGAGACCAATTCCTTTGTATGACCCCGGTAGCACAGACAATAAGAGCAACAATGAATAAATGGAACCTCCTGAAACTGAGAAGCTTCTTTAAAACAAAGCACATGGTCATTAAAACAAAAAGGCAACCTACTGAATGGGAGAAGATCTTCACCAACCCCACATCAGACAAAAGTTTGATCTCCAAAATACATAAAGAACTCAAGAAACTAGATATTAAAATTCTAAATAACCAAATTAAAAATGGGGTACTGACTGAACTAAACAGAGAATTCTCAACAGAATTTCAAATGGCCAAAAGATACTTAAGGTCATGTTCAACTTCCTTAGCTATCAGGGAAATGCAAGTCAAAACAACTTTGAGATACCATCTAACACCTGTCAGAATGGCTAAAATCAACAACACCAATGATAACCTATGATGGAGGGGATGTGGCGTAAGGAGAACACTCATCTATTGCTAGTGGGGATGCAAACTTGTGCAACCACTTTGGAAATCATTGTGGCAGTTCTCAGGAAATTGGGAGTCAGCCTATCTCAGGATTCAGCAATACTACTCTTGGGAATATACCCAAAAGGTGCCAAATCATACTACAAAATCTTTTGTTCATCTATGTTCATAGCAGCATTATTTGTTACAGCCAGAACCTACAAACAGCCTAGAGACCCCTCAATGGAAGAATGGATAAAGAAAGTGTGGTACAGCTTCACATTACAGTACTACTCAGCAGTAAAATCAATGACATCTTGAATTTTGCTTGCAAATGGATGGAAGTAGAAAACACTTTACTGAGTGAGGTAACACAGACCCAAAAAGAGGAATATGGTATGTACTCACTCATAAGTGGATTCTAGCCATAATTAAAGAACTTCGAGCCTATAATTCGTGATTCTAGAGAAGCTAAATAAGAAGGTGAACCTAAAGAAAATCATATAGTTATCCTCCTGGATATTGGAAGTAGACAAGATTTCCAGGCAAACTTGGGTGCATGGGGGTGGGGGTGGATGTAAGGGGAGATGGGCAGAGAGAAGGGAGAAGGGGAAGATTCGGGAGAGCTTGGGGGAATGGGATGGGTGGGATGGAGGAAGGATGGATATGGGAGCAGGGAAGTAAATATCTTAATTAAGGGAGCCATTTTAGGGTTTGCAATATACTTGATTCTAGAGGGGTTCCAGATCCAAGGAGAGGTCCCCAGATTGGTCCTTGGGCAGCAGAGGAGAGGGTGCCTGAATTGGCCTTGTCCCATAGCCACACTGATAAATATCTTGCATATCACCATAGAACCTTCATCTGGCAATGGATGGAGATAGAGACAGAGACCCACATTGGAGCAGAAGGAGGGATGTAACACGAAGGGGCCGCCTTGTTGGGGTATCTGTCCCGCCCAGTACCCCACAGTCAGCAAGCCCCAAAGGAAAATCAATCACACAGAGATCTCTATAAGCTATAAAGCTGATTGGCCCATTAGGTCAGGCTTCTTATTAGTCCTTGTAACTTATATTAATCCATTATCATTATCTATGTTAGCCATAATGGCTCAGTACCTTTCTCAGTGTGACAGCTTACATGTTGCCTCTTCAGTGGTCTGCGCAGGAGTGGCTGAGGAACCTCCCTGCTTCCCAGAATTCTCCTGTTCTCATTGCATCACCTCTACTTCCTGTCTGGTTTTCCCACCTATACTGCCTGCCTGGCCAATCAGCATTTTATTAAAATATGATTGACAGAATACAGACAATTCTCCCGCATCAGAGGGAGAATGTGAGCAAGGAAGTCGGGATCACGAGGGGTGTGTCCACCCACTGAGACAGTGGGACTAATCTAATGGGAGCTCACCAAGGCCAGCTGGACTTGGAGTGATGGAGCATGTGATCTAAATGGACACTCTGAACGTGGCTGGCAATGAAGGCTGACTGAGAAGCCAAGGACAATGGCACTCGGTTTTGATTCTACTCCATGGCCTGACTTTGTGGGAGCCTGGTTTGTTTGGATGCTCACCTTTATAGACCTGTATGAAGGGGGGAGAACCTTGGACTTCTTATGGGGCAGGGAACCCAGACTGCTCTTAAGACTAGAAAGGGAGGGGGACGTGGGGAGTGGGAAGGAAAAGGGAGACGAGGAGGAGGTGGGAGATAACCCTAACTCAAAAATATGAATATGGTATGTACTCACTCATTAATGGATTCTAGCCATAAACAAAGGATATTGAGCTTATAGTTCATGATCCCATAGAAGCTAAGTAATAAGGTGAACCCAAAGAAAACCATATATAGATCCACAAGATCGCCAAGCCAAAGTTGGGAGCATTGGGGTGGGGGGGGGCGCAGAGGGAAGGGGAGATATAGAGAAAGAGGAGAGAAGAGAGGGCTGGGGAGAGCTTGGGAGATTAGGATGGTTGAGATGGAAGAAAGACGAATATGGGAGTAGGGAAGAATATATCTTACATAAGGGAGCCATTTTAGGGTTTGCAAGAGACTTGGCTCTAGAGGGGTTCCTAGGTGTCCACAGGGATGTCCCTAGCTAGGTCTTTGGGCAGTAGAGAAGAGGGTGCCTGAACTGGCCTTGTCCTGTAGTCAAACTGATGATTATCCTGAATATCATCGTAGAATCTTTGTCTGGTGACAGATGGAGACAAAGACAGAGACCCACATCAGAGTACTGAACTGAGGTCTTAAGGTCCAGCTGAAGAGCAGAAGGAGGAAGAATATGTGTAAGGAAGTCAGGACCATGAGGTGATGTTTCACCCACTGAGATGTGTGCCTGAGCTAATGGGAACTCACCAACTCCAGATGGACTGGCAATGTATGAGCATGGCATCCAAACTGGACCCTCTGAATGTAGTCGACAATTGGAGCAGATTGAGGGGCCAATGTCAATGACACTTGGATTTGTCTCTACTACATGTACTGGCTTTTGGGGATCCTATTCTCTTTGGATGCACACCTTCCTAGGCCTGGATGTAGCAGGACTTCCCACAGGTCAGGGTACCTTGCCCTCTCTTATGACTGGATGAGGTGGGAAGAGGGTGTGTGGGGAAGCAGGAGGAAAGTGGGAGGAGGAAAGGAAGTGGGAATTTTGATTGGTATTATTTATAAAGTAATAAAAATAAAGAAATTAATGTCAAACTATGTAGGAAATTATGATATTCATTAGATAAGTAGAAATTTACTAATAGATAAATAAAATTAATTATTGTATTAAAAAACGATGGTATAATGAGAAGAATTTTCTTGAGATTAAGGTGCTTAATTTTATTTTTATTTCCATGTTTTGTAGAACTGAATTTTGATAATACCACATTTTATCTGTGTTATATGGTGGTATATATTTGCTAATTCTTAAATTTCAACTTTGAAATTTTAGAGTAATTTTGAAAGAAAAACAATCAAACAGGTGAAGAAAACAGTTCAAGACTTGAAGACTGAAATAGAGGTAATAAACAAAACACAAATAAAAGGAATTCTGGATATGGAAAATCTGGGTAAATGAACCAGAACTACAGGCAAAAGTATAACCAGCAGAACACAAGAGATAGAACCCACTGTTCGGTGCTGAAGATAGTATAGAGAAAATCATTGGTCAAAGAAAACATTAAATCCAACAAATTATTAAAACAAAACATCCAGGAAATTTGGGACACCATGAAAAGACCAAACCTAAGAATACTAGGGATAGAAGAGGAAGAACTCCAGCTCAAAGGCACAAAAAATATATTCAACAAAATCTTAGAAGAAAACTTCTCAACCTAAAGAAGGATATACCTAAAAATAGACTGGATCAAAAAAAATCTCCTCACCATTTAGTAATCAAAACACAAAACATAAAGAATAAAGAAAGAATATTAAGAGCTGCAAAGGAAAAAGGTCAAGTAACATATAAAGGTAAACCATCATAATTATACCAGATTTCTCATTGGAAACTATGAAAGCCAGAAGGTCCTGGATAGATGTGCTGCAGACACTAAGAGACCATGAATGCAAGCCCACACTACTATACCCAGCAAAGGTTTCGATCACCATCGATGGAAAAAAGCAAGATTTTTCCATGACAAAAACAGATTTAAACAATACATATCCACAAACCCAGCCTTATAGAAAGTACTAGAAGGAAAACCCCAACCTAAGGAAGATGTATTCTCAATCCTGAATATCTATGCCCCTAATACAAGAGCACACACATATGTAAAAGAAACATTACTAAAACTTAAATGGCACATCAGACCCCACACACAAATAATAGGAGATTTCAACACCCCTCTCTCACCAATGGACAGGTCAATCATACAGTTCTTAACAGAGAAATAAGAGAACTAACAGATGTCATGAATCTAATGGACTTAACAGACACCTATAGAACATTCTACCCAAATGCAAAAGAATATTCCTTCTTCTCAGAACCTCATGGAACCTTCTTGAAAATTGATCACATACTAGGTAACAAAGCAAACATCCACAGATACAAAAAAAAAAAATGGAGTTAACGCCCTGTGTCTTATCGGATCACCAGGGATAAAGGTTAGAATTTAACAACAATACTACTCTCAGAAAGCCCACAAACTTATGGAAATGGAACAGTCAACTACTGAACCACCCCTGGATCAAGCAAGAAATAAAGAAAGAAATTAAAGTCTTCCTGGAATTCAATGAAAATGAAGGCACAACATATCCAAACCTATGGGACACTATGAAAGCAGTGTTAAGAGGAAAGTTCATAGCACTAAGTATCCACATAAAGAAAACAGAGAAAGTACAGATCAGCACACCTGAAAGCTCTAGAACAACAACAACAACGACAAAAAAGCAGACTCACCCAGGAAGAGTAGAAGACAAGAATAATCAAACTGAAGGCTGAAATTAACAAAATAGATATGAAGAAAACAATACAAAGAATCAATGAAACAAAGAGCTGGTTCTTTGAGAAAATCAACAAGATTGACAAACTTTTATCCAAACTAATCAAAAGACAGAAAGAGAACATCCAAATTAACAAAATCAGGAATGAAAAGGGGGACATAACAACAGACACTGAGGAAATTTAGAGACTCATTAGGTCTTACTACAAGAACCTGCACTCCACAAAATTAAAAATGTGTAAAATAAATGGATAATTTTTTAGATAGATACCATGTACTAAAATTAAATTAAGACCAGGTGAACAATTTAGATAGACCTATAAGCTGCGAGGAAATAGAAGCTGTCATCAAAATCCTCCCAACCAAAAAAAAAAAAAAACACCCAGAACTGGATGGTTTTAGTGCATAATTCTACCTCTGCCAGAACTTCCAAGAAGAGTTTATACTTATACTCCTCAAAGTGTTCCACATAATAGAAACAAAAGGGACATTGCCAAACTCTTTTAATGAGGCTACAGTTACCCTGATACCAAAACCACACAAAGACTCAACCAAAAAAGAGAATTACAGACCAATCTCATTCATGGACGTGAGTGCAAAAATACTCAATAAAATACTGGCAAACCAAATCTAAGAACACATCAAAAAAAAAAACCACCCACCATGATCTAGTCGACTTCATCCCAGAGATGTAGGGCTGGTACAACATATAAAAATTTATCAATGAAATCCATCATATAAGTAAACTGAGAGAAAAAAACCATATGATAATTTCAGTAGATGCTGAAAAAATATTTGGCAAAATCAAACACCCTTTATGACAAAGGTCATGGAGAGATCAGGGATGCAAGGAACATATCTAAATATAATAAAAGCAGTATACAGCAAGCTGACACCTAACATCAAGTTAAACGGAAAAAATCTCAAAGTGATTTCCACTAAAATCAGGAACGAGACAAGGCTGTCCTCTCTTTTCATATCTCTTCAGTGTAATTTTGAAAAGGAACAATCCTATAAAGCTTTTGTAAAATTTAACCATCCGTCTTGACAAGTAAAAGACAGGCTATCTAATCATTTGCCATCCTTCAGTGTTTTTGTAATATTTAATGAGTGTGTTTTTTAAAAAGTTCATGTACAGAACATAAGTATTCAGATCATTGAGATTTCATTAGCTGTGCACACATCTCAATTCTACAAAGATGTCAGTGAAACAACACTGTCACCCCCACACAAATGCTCTTTCAATCCAACCTCACAGTATCCAATCATGAACAGAATGTTGTGCATGAGAGAGTTCATCACACTCACCTCCATTGTTTCCAAGCTAAACCTAGTCAAATATTCATGGTCGGTTACCTAGTCAAATATTCATCATTGGTTAACACATTGATCTAGTAGGAGACTCTCCTTCTCTTACTTTTATAAACCAACACAATTTCCAATTGCATTCTCAATTATTAGTCCTATTGCCACGGATAAGTGTTGTTCTCATCCCTCCAAATGATTCTGGTTGAAGCAGATGGAAACCATTAAAGAATTCCAAAATTGCTCAAAATGCAGAAAACAACTGAGCATGTACTTATCCAATTAGTGCATTTTCAATACAATACCCACACCTAAGTCTCAGGGAATATCATGGAATAAGGGATAGTATGATAACAAGAGTCAGGAAAACATGATGTCTGCTGTAAGTCAATATTTTATGCTTATGGCCAGAAAACTACATGCATGAATTCTGAAGAATATAGTTATATCATTGAGACCTGAATATTGATAATAATAATTGATTGCTAACATGAATGGGATAATCTGACATAACCTAATCCTATATTAAGAGAAGCAGGCAATTCCTAGACAATGAGTGAAGGAGAATCAGTCTTGTCAGGAGTTATTCTGTTTTCTCATTGTCTATATCAAGTGGTCAGCCCAAGAAACATACATGTGGACCGCACTAAATGGACTTATCAGACTATATATGTATGTGTGTGTGCATATATATAATTTAAATTATCTATATTTAAATCAATTATATATTTAAATTTTAAATTAATATTCACGCATAATTTAAATATAAGTTTCTTATACAATTATTTTATATGCAAATAGACTATTATGATATATGACATATTATACTCAATATATACTAAATAGTACACATTCATTTACATTATAGATAGATTTAAATATATGTATATTTAAATTATATACATTTGAATATAAATTTTGAATGAAATGTTTATATATAATAAATAAAATACATTTAAATATATACTTGCATATAATCTATGTATATTTAACTATATATTTAAATAATACTTATATATATATTTTAAAATGTATTTATATATAAATTTTAAGTTATATAAGAATATATTTATACATATATGCATATGTGCATGTATGCATGTGTGTGCATGTGCAAAACAACAGCAACTAAGGAAAAGGATTAATGGATTTGAGATGCATTTGAGGTGAGACGCTGTAGTTTTTGGATGGTAAAAAGGTAGAAATGAGCAGTCATGTATAAAATTTAAAAACTAATGTTGAAGATAATAAAGAGCTGTGTATTCTCAATCTTTCTGAGGAACCCAATTTCCCACAAAATACACTAGCAAACAGGACTCAAGGACAAAAGGAGCAATAGTAGCTAGCAGGGCTTTGTACAGCCTGTGAGTATAGCAGAAACAGTTTCTGGGATATGGCTTCAGCTCAACTTTATCACAGAGTGAAGAGAGATATATAGGATGCGGACAGTGGCTAGGATATCAACTATTCTTCAATAAATAACACATCTTTATCATAACAGAAAAGACACAAAGCCTTATTACCATGTGTAGGAGCAAAAGGAGAGTATCTGCAGTGAAATGTGTCAAGGATAATACCTGAGATAAGTAAGGCATCCAGACTCAGATAAATCTCCAAATAAGGTCAGGTAGAAAGCAGGAGGCCCATGCTGGGGAAGAGAGTCCTCCTGTCTTTTGCTGAGCACAGACCAAGCTTTCTGGGTATGATGGAGTGCAACTTTAACCACAAGGGGCCTCCAATACCTCCCTCTGTTTTATTTTACAATACAGAGATGTCACTGTAAGCTTTGAGGAAACTCTCAATTGTGTCAGAGTGAACCAGAAGCTGGAAGTGTACTATAACCTGATTGGTGGTGATTTTACTACTTTTAGTAATCTGCTGCCAGATGAAATGAAAAAACCAGGGGCAACCATCAGAGAAAAACAGCATGATTAAGGTACCAATAAGTGATAGGAGCCAAGGAAAGAAGGGGTTATTAAGCAAGTTTAGTTGTTCAATGGTAGCAATCTCAAAAGAAAATCTTTGTGAATATTTTTGAGAGCTTTAGTTTCAACATCATTTGAATTGTTTACATAAAAGCAATATTCATACCCAAATACCATGCAAGTTCTACACATTCAGCAGTCAATAGGTAGTACTCTTCATTTAAGGAGAACCATGTCTGCAAGAGAGGTCACCTGCCTTTGGAGTAACTCAAGGCTCTCAGTCATCTATGTCACGGATTGATTAAATTTGTCTCAAAAGTTCCTTGCCATATAATCTGTCTCTATGTTGGCAGCCATTGCATTGCCCCTGCTCTCAGAGAAAGAGTCACCCCCAAGTTCCACAAGCAAAGGAATAAAAAGGTTTCTGGGAAAGTGACCCCCAAGTCCCACTAGCAAATGAATGAAAAGGTCTCTGTGTGAACAGTTTCAAGAAAGAAAGAAACTTCTTCTTTCTCAAACAGGTATACCTGGGTAATAATCACCACAGGTATGCAAAGAGTAGGCATGGAGGTATTAACACATAGTTGGGCATTTTCCTTGCACCAAAGGTGGGGAAGGGTAACACATGTTGGCCTGGAAAATGTGATAGTAGTGAGACACTGATCATTAGTAGGCTTGTGCCAACTGGAAATACAAAGTGGATAGTTGGTCAAATAGAGGAATAGTCGACCGATAAGAACCAGTGAAATTTTTTTGTGAAATTTTTGTATTAAGGACAGAGGTATTGACTTGTACTGTTGTCAATGATGGGCTATTGCTGAAAGGGCAAAATAAGCAGTTAGAGGCATTAAGGATGGTACAAAAATGGGGGAAATCAACAATACAGTGTACATAATGTGGTTGGGGAAGACTGAGCATTTTTCATAGTTGTGTCTCCTGTTTAAGGTGATATGGAAATATCATTAATGAATAAAAGACTTTGGAACTATAGCAGGGCAGAACTTAGGTAGGCAGGGAAGATGGAAATGAATGCTGGGAGAAAGAAGGGCGGAGCCAGAGAGAAGTCACAGAGTTGCCCAGAGACTGATCCTGGGAACTTTACCCTGTAAGCCACAGCCACGAGGTGATATATGAAATAATAAAAATGGGTTAAATTAATATAAGAGTTATCCAATAAAAAGCTAGAGCTAATGGGCCAAGCAGTGATTTAATTAAATACAGTTTCAGTGTAATTATTTTGGGGCTAAGTGGCCAGTAACTAACTAGTGGCTTCCCTCCTACAGTTTAGCATGGACTAAGGGGCCTGAACCAACTGCTGAGAAATAGGAATATCAGCAAAACGGTGGGCAGCATGACCAGTGGGATATAGTTTTGCCGTGACTCCTGCTCTTCATCTTTCATCCCAAGGGTCATCTATACAAATGGTGGGAAATGAGCTTCGTTTTAGAGGAACAGTAATGGCAGCCACTGGAATAGTCCTGATTTGTGAGGCAGCCTGCTTCTCCTTTGTAATTCCTGTCATGATAGGAGACTAGAGAAAGAGGTTAGGGTCACATAGGTGGAATTAGGATAGACAGGAAGAGAAATAGAAATTTGGCATTCTTGGTTGGGGCAACCCATGGTCCCAATAACTTAGCATTTCCCCTCAAAGTTTTTCTGAAAGGAAAAACTCTAGTAGTGGGTGTTGGGAAGAGAAGTAGGGGGCGGAACAGTAGCTGGGAATGCCTGTAATATAACAAATGTGATCAGTGAAAGAGCACAGGAAGGCTTGGGTGGGCATATGATTGGGTAGTGGCTACCATGTCGTGGTTCTCATTCTGGGAGATTTTGTTCTAGAAGGGTGACATTTCCTATATCTCCTCTGTTCCTGACTGGACAGTTAAAAGCAGGACATATTCCTGGTCATCAGGGTGATGTCAGATATTTCTTTTTTTAATTAATTTATTTATTAAAAATTTCCACCTCGTCTCCGACTCTCATTTTCCTCCCCCTCCCACCTCCCCCTCCCTCTCTAGTCTTAAGAGCAGTCAGGGTTTGCTGCCCCATAAGAAGTCCAAGGTACTCCCCCCTCCATAGAGGTCTATAGAGGTGAGCATCCAAGCAAACCAGGCTCCCACAAAGTCAGTCCATGCAGTAGAATAAAAATCCAGTGCCATTGTCCTTGGTTTCTCAGTCAGCCTTCATTACCACCCACGTTCAAAGTGTCCATTTTGATCACATGCTCCATTATTCCCAGTCCAGCCGGCCTTGGTGAGCTCCCATTAGATCAGTACCACTGTCTCAGTGGGTAGACGCACCCCTCATGATCCTGACTTCCTTCCTCACATTCTCCCTCCTTCTGCTCCCCATTTGGACCTAGGGAGCCAAGTCCAGTGCTCCAATGTGGGTCTCTGTCTCTATCTCCATCCATCGCCAGATGAAGGTTCTATGGTGATATGCAAGATATTTATCAGTGTGGCTATGGGACAAGGCCAGTTCAGGCACCCTCTTCTTTGCTGCCCAGGGAACAATCTGGGGACCACTCCTTGGACCTGAGAGCCCCTCTAGAATCAAGCCTAAAATGGCTCCCTTAATTAAGATATTTATTTCCCTGCTCCCATATCCATCCTTCCTCCATCCCACCCATCCCATTGCCCAAGCAATCCCGAATCCTCCACTTCTCCCTTCTCTCTAACCATCTTCCCTTACATCCACCACCACCACCACCCCCTTGCACCCAAGTTTGCCTGGCAATCTTGTCTACTTCCAATATCCAGGAGGATAACTATATGATTCTCTTCAGGTTCACCTTCTTATTTAGCTTCTCGAGGATCACAAATTATAGGCTCAAAGACCTTTAATTATGGCTAGAATCCACTTATGAGTGAGTACATATCATATTCCTCTTTTTGGGTCTGGGTTACCTTACTCAGTAAAGCATTTTTCTACTTCCATCCACTTGCATGCAAAATTAAAGATATTGTTTTTTACCGCTAAGTTAAATTCTAATGTGTTCTACACCTTCTTTCACCATTCTTCTATTGAGGGGCACCTAGGTTGTTTCCAGGTTCTAGCTATTAAAATAGTGCTGCTATGAACATAGTTGAACAAATGCTTTCGTAGTATGATAGGGCATCTCTTGGGTATATTTCCAAAAGTGGAATTACTGGGTCCTGAGGGAGGTTGACTCTCAGTTTCCAGAGAAACCACCACACTGATTTCGAAAGTGGCTGCACAAGTTTGCATTCCCACCAACAATGAATGAGTGTTCCCCTTACTCCACATCCTCTCCACCATAGGCTATCATTGGTGTTTTTGAGTTTAGCTATTCTGACAGGTGTAAGAGGGTATTGCAAAGTTGTTCTGATTTGCATTTCCCTGATCGCTAAGAAGGTTGAGCATGGCCTTAAGTGTCTTTTGGCCATTCGAAGTTCTTCTGTTGTGAATTCTCTGTTCAGTTCAGTACCCCATTTTTTAATTGGGTTAATTCAAGTTTTAGTGTGTAGTTTCTTGAGTTCTTTGTATATTTTGGAGATCAGACCTTTGTCTGATGAGGGGTTGGTGAAGATCTTCTTCCAGTCAGAAGGTAGCCTTTTTGTCTTACTGACAGTGTCCTTTGCTTTACAGAAGTTTCTCAGTTTCAGGAGGTCCCATTTATTCATTGTTTCTGTTATTGTATCTGCTACTGGGGTTCTACTTAGGAAGTGGTCTCCTGTGTCCATGTCTTGTAGACTACTTCCCACTTTCTCTTCTATCAGGTTCAATGTGCAAATTAATGTTGAGGTCTTTAATCCATTTGGACTTCAGTTTTGTGTATGGTAATAGATATGGAACTACTTTCATTCTTCTATAGGTTGACATCCAGTTATGCCAGCACCATTTGTTAAATATGCTTTCCTTCTTCCATTGTATATTTTTAGATCCCTTGTCGAAGATCAGGTGTTCATAAGTTTGTGGGTGAATATCCGGGTCGTCTGTTTGAGTCCATAGGTCGACTTCTCTGTTCTTATGCCAATACCAAGCTGTTTTCAATACTGTAGCTCTGTAATAGAGTTTGAAGTCAGGGATGGTTTGAAGTCAGGAACTGCCTCCAGAAGTTCCTTTATCGCATAAGATTGTTTTGGCTATCCTGGGCTTTTTGTTTTTCCATATAAACTTGATTATTGTTCTCTCAACGTCTCTGAAGAATTTTGATGGGATTTTTTAAGAGAAGTAACAGATTTGTTTCAACTTCAAGGCCAGCTTTAATTTTTAATTATATTTGGATTCTTTTTTACAGTTTCTTGTATTTATTTATTAAAAATTTGCACCTCCTCCCCTCCTTCTATTTCCCTCTCATTTTCCCAAATCCCTCTCCATCTCCCTCTCCAGTCCAAAGAACAGTCAGGGTTTCCTGACCTGTGGGAAGTCAAAGGTCCTCCCAACTCCATCCAGGTCTACAAAGGTGAGCATCCAAACAGACTAGGCTGCCACAAGGCCAGTCCATGCAATAGAATCAAAACTCAGTGTCATTGCCCTTGGTTTCTCAGTCAGCCTTCATTGTCAGTCACATTCAGAGAGTCCAGTTTGATCACATGCTCCATCAGTCCAGTCCAGCTGACCTTGGTGAGTTCACATTAGATCAGTCCCATTGTCTCAGTGGGTGGACGCACCCCTCGTGATCCTGACTTCCTTGCTCACATTCTCCCTCCTTCTGCTCCTCATTTGGACCTTGGGAGCTCAGTCTAGTGCTTCAATGTGTGTCCCTGTCTCTATCTCCATCCATCACCAGATGAAGGTTCTATGGTGATATGCAAGACATTCATCAGTGTGGCTATAGAATAAGGCCAGTTCAGGCACCCTCTCCTATGCTGCCCACGGAACTAGTTAGGGAAATCCCTGTGGAAACCTAGGAACCCCTCTAGAGCCAAGACTCTAGCCAACCGTAAAGTGACTCTCTTGGTTAGGATAACTTCTTCGCTGCTCCCATATCCACCCTTCTTGCATTTCAGTTATCCCATTCCTTCAAGCTCTCCCCAATCCTCCCCTTCTCCCTTCTGTCTCCCCATTTCCCCGTTCCCCCAATCCACACCCACCCTCCTGATCCCAACTTTTGCCCATCTATCTGGTCAACTTCCAATATACAGGACGATAACTGTATGTTTTTCTTTGGGTTCACCTTTTTATTGAGCTTCTCTAGGATCATGAACTATAGGCTCAATATCCTTTGATTATGGCTAGAATCCGCTTATGAGTGAGTACATATCATATTTCTCTTTTTGGATTAAGGTTATCTCATTCAGTAAAGTGTTTTCTATTTCCATCAATTTCCAAGCAAAATTCAAGATATCATTATTTTTTACCACTGTGTAGAACTCTAAAGTAAATATGTGCCACACCTTATTTACCTATTCTTCTATTGAGGGGACCCTAGGTTGTTTCCAGGTTCTGACTATTACAAATAGTGCTGCTAGGAACATAGTTGAACAAACGCTTTTGTAGTAAGACAGGATATCTCTTGGGTATATTTCCAAGAGTGGAATTGTGGGATCCTGAGGTAGGTTAATTCCCAGTTTCTGAAAAACCACCATACTGATTTCCAAAGTGGCTGCACAAGTTTGCATTCCCACCAACAATGGATGAGTGTTCCCCTTACTTCACAACCTCTCCAGCCAAGGCTATCAATGTTGGTTTTTGATTTTAGCCATTCTGAGAGGTGTAAGATGGTATCTCAAAGTTGTTTTGATTTGCATTTCCCTCATCCCTAAGGAGGTTGAGCATGACCTTAAGTGGCTTTTGGTCATTTGAACTTCTTCTGTTGAGAATTCTCTGTTCAGTTCAGTACCCCATTTTTGACATTGGGTTAATTAGCATTTTAAAGTCTAGTTTTTTGAGTTCTTTATATATTTTGGAGATCAGAACTTTGTCTGAAGTGAGGTTGGTGAAGATCTTCTGCCATTCAATAGGTGACCTTTTTGCCTTACTGACAGTGTCCTTTGCTTTACAAAAGCTTCTCAGTTTCAGGAGGTCCCATTTATTCATTGTTTCTGTGATTGTCTGTGCTACTGGTGTTATACGTAGGAATTGGTCTCCTGTTCCCATGTGTTGCAGACAACTTCCAACTTTCTCTTCTATCAGGTTCAACATGGTCAGATTTATATTGAGGTCTTTAATCCATTTGGACTTGAGTTTTTTGCATGATGATAGATATGTATCTACTTTCATTCTTCTACAGGTTGACATCCAGTTATGCCAGAACCATTAGTTAAAGATGCTTTCTTTCTTCCATTGTATAATTTTAGCTCCTTTTCAAAAACTGGGTGTTCATAGGTTGGTGGGTCTTTGACTTGATTCCATTAGTCAACATCTCTGTTTTTATGCCAATATCAAGCTGTTTTCATTACTGTAGCTCTGTAATAGAGTTTGAAGTCAGAAATGGTAATGCCCCGGGAAGTACTTTTATTGTATAGGATTGTTTTTGCTGTCCTGAGTTTTTTGATGTTCGATTTAAAGTTGATTATGGTCCTCTCAAGGTCTGTGAAGAATTTTGTTAGGATTTTGATGGGGATTGCATTGAATCTATAGACTGCTTTTGGTAGAATTACCATTTTTACTTTGTTGATCCTCCCAATCCAAGGGCAAGGGAGATCCTTCTATTTTCTGCTATCCTCTTCAATTTCATTCTTCAAATACTTAAAGTTCTTGTCAAATAGATCTTTCACTTCCTTGGTTAGAGTTACCCCAAGATATTTTATGCTATTTGTGGCTATCGTGAAAGGTTATGCTTCTCTGATTTCCCTCTCTTCTTCTTTATCCTTTTTGTATAGGAGGGCAAATGATTTTTTGGAGTTGATCTTGTGTCCTGCCACATTGCTAAAGGTGTTTATCAGCTGTAGGAGTTCTTTGGTAGAGGTGTTGGGGTCGCTAATGTACACTATCATATCATCTGCAAATAACGAAAGTTTAACTTGTTCCTTTCTGATTCGAATCCCCTTAATCTCCTGATGTTGTCGTATTGCTATTGCTAGAACTTCAAGCACTACATTGAAGAGGTATGGAGAGAGTGGACAGCATTGTCTTGTTCCTGATTTTAGTGGAATTGCTTTGAGTTTCTCTGCATTTAATTTGATGTTAGCTGTTGGCTTGCTGTATATAACTTTTATTATATTTAGGTGTGAACCTTGTATCCCTAATCCCTACAAGATCTTTATCATAAAGGGGTGTTGAGTTTTGTCAAATGCTTTTTCAGCATCTAATGAAATGATCTTATGTTTTTTCTTTCTTCCAGTTTATTTATATGATGGAATACATTGATAGATTTTTGTATGTTGAACCAGCCATGCATCTCTATGATGAAGCCTACTTGATCATAATGGATAATTTTTCTAATATCTTCTTGGATTCTGTTTGCCAGTATTTGATTGAGAATTTTTGCATTGAGGTTCATGAGTGTGATTGGCCTGTAATTCTCTTTCTTGGTTGAGTCTTTGTGTGGTTTTGGTATCAAGGTAACTGTAGCTTCATAAAAGGAGTTTGGCAATGATTCTTCTCTTTCTATTTTGTGAAATACATTAAGGAATATATGTATTAGCTCTTCTTGGAAGTGCTGGTAGAATTCTACATTGAAACCATCTGGTCCTGGGCCTTTTTTGGTAGGGAGGTTTTTGATAACAACTTCTAATTCTTTGCCACTTACCTGTCTATTTAGATTGTTCACCTGGTCTTGATTTAACTTTTGTGTATGGTACTTATCTAAAAAATTGTCCATTTCTTTTACATTTTCCTATTTTGTAGCATACAGGCTTTTGTAGCAAGATCTAATGTTTCTCTGAATTTCCTCTGTGTCTGTGGTTATATCCCCTTTTCATTTCTGATCTTGTTAATTTGCTTGTTGTCTCTTTGCTGTTTGATTAGTTTGGATGGGGGTTTGTTAATCTTGTTGATTTTCTCCATGAACCAGCTTTTTGTTTCATTGATTCTTTGGATTGTTTTCTGTATTTCTATTTTGTTGATTTCAGCCCTCAATTTGATTATTTCTGTTTTCTACTCCTCCTGGATGAGTCTGCTTCTTTTTTTCCCTAGAGCTTTCAGGTGTGCTGTTAAGTCTCTATTGTGTGCTTGCTCTGTTTTCTTTGTGTGGGCACTTAGTGCTATGAACTTTCCTCTTCACACTGCTTTCATAGTGTCCCATAAGTTTGAGTATGTTGTGTCTTTATTTCATTAAATTCAAGGAAAACTTTAAATTCTTTATTTATTTCTTCCTTGACCCAGAGGTGGTTTAGTAGCTGACCGCTCAGTTTCCATGAGATTGTAGGCCTTCTCAGGGTAGTATTGTTGTGAATTCTAACTTTATTCCATGGTGATATGATAGTACAGAAGTGGTTACTACAATTTCTTTGTATCTATGGATGTTTGCTTCATTACCAATTATGTGATCAATTTTTGAGAAGGTTCCATGAGATGCTGAGAAGAAGGTATATTCTTTTCTGTTTGAGTGGAATGTTCTATAGATGTCAGTTAAGTCCATTTAGTTCATTACATCTATTAATTTTCTTATTTTTCTGTTAAGTTTCTGTCTGGATGACTTGTCCATTGATGAGAGCGTAGTGCTGTAATTTCCTACTATTAGAGTGTGGTATTTGATGTATGCTTTGAGTTCTAGTAATATATCTTTTACTTATGTGGGTGCTTTTATATTAGGGGTGTAGATATTGAGGATTGAGACTTCCTCCTGATGAATTGTTCCTGTTATAAGAATAAAGTGTCCTTCTCCATCTCTTCTGATTGATTTTAGTTTGAAATCAATTTTGTTAGATATTAGTATAGTCACACCCGTTTGTTTCTTTGGACCATTTGATTGGAAAGTCTTTTCCCAACCCTTTACTCTGAGGTAATGTCTGTCTTTGAGTTTGAGATTTGTTTCTTGTAAACAGCAGAATGTTGGATCCTGTTTTCATATCCATTCTCCTAACCTGTGCCTTTTTATAGGTGTATTGAGTCCATTGAGAGTAAGTGATATTAATGACCAGTGGTTGCTGACTGGTTATTTTTCCTGATGGTAGTGTTTGTGTGTTTCTCTTCTTTATGTTGTACTGGTGGAGGGTTGTTAGATGCTTGTGTTATTATTTGTGTTGTTGGCTTCCTTGGTTTGTTATTTTCCTTCTAGAATTTTCTGTAATGCTGGGTTTGTGGCTAACTATTGTTTAAGTCTGTTTTTGTCTTGGAATATCTTGTTTTCTCCATCGACGGTGAATGTGAGCTTTGCTGGATATAGTAGTCAGGGCTGGCATCCATGGCCTCTTAGTGTCTGCAGCACATCTATCCAAGACCTCCTGTCTTTCATGGTTTCCATTGAGAAGTCAGGTGTAATTCTGTTATGTTTTCCTTTATATGTTACTTGACCGTTTTCTCTTGTAGCTCTTAATATTTGCTCTTTATTCTTTATGTTTTGTGGTTTGATTATTATATGGTGAGTGGATGCTTTTTTTTGATCCGTCTATTTGGTGCTCTGTATGCTTCTTGTACCTTCATAGGAATATCCTTCTTGAGGTTGGGAAAGTTTTCTTCTGTAATTTTGTTGAATATATTTTCTGGGCTTTTGAGCTGTAATTCTTTTCCTTCTTCTACCCCTATTATTCTTAGATTTGGTCTTTTCACGGTGTCCCAGATTTCCTGGATATTTCGTGTTAAGAATTTGTTGGATTTGTTATTTTCTTTAATTAATGAGTTAATTTCCTCTATAAGTATCTTCGGTGTCTGAAATTCTTTCTTCTATCTTTTGTATTCTGTTGGTTATGCTTGTCTCTGTAGTTTCTGATCGATCACTCAGATTTTCAATATCCAGCTTCCCCTCAGTTTGTGTTTTCTTCATTACCTCCAATTCATTTTTCAAGTCTTGAACTGTTTCCATTACCTGTTTGATTGCTTTATTATGGTTTTCTTGGGTATCTTTGAGAGATTTATTCATTTCTTCTGTTTGTTTGTCTTCTCCCCTTCTTTACAGCAGTTTTCACCTCCTGTTTAAGGTCTTCTTTCATTTTCATAATGTTACATTTAGAGTCAATTTCTTCTACTACTTCTGGAATAGGGTGTTCAGGTCTTCTTGTTGCATGATCCCTGGAATCTGGGATGTTGCCTTTCGGGTTGTTTGGTGAAATCTTGCATTGTTGCCTGCCCATCTCTTCCTTCAAATTCAGCCAGGAGAGTCTTGGTGTCTTGGTCCAATCTATGCTGTGACTGACTCTGGGTGGATCTCCTCAGTGAAGGAGCAGGAACTGTTCCCCTTTGGGTGGGTAGCCTCAGTGCAGGAGTAGGCACTGTTCCTGGGCCAAGGACCTTGCAGCCAATTGGGCAGGCTTGGGGGGGTGTGGTCATGGATATGTGGAACAAAGAAGTCCCTGCAGTAGGAGCTGAAGGTGCCCAGTGTTCTTTTCCTGGATATTCTGCCCTGCCCCAGGATGGCACCCACTCACATGTCTGAAGGGTTGTCCTCAGCACAGGGACAGGATTCTTGGAGGTCAAAGGACCCCTGCAGACAAAAGGGTGAACTTTGGTGGGAGGGGAGGGTTGTGCAGAGCCAAGAAGCCCCTGCAGCAGGAGCTGGAGGTACCTTGCACTCGTCTCCGGCTGGGCTGGTGCACACTCACCGCTCTGGGTGGGTAGACAGCCTCAATGCAGGAGTAGGAACTGTTCCTGGGCCAAGGATCCTCTGCCTCAGGTGAATGGCAGTTAGAATCTTGCTGTTAAGCCACAGCCACATGGTGATACACAGATTAATGAATATGGTTTAAACTAATATGGAAGAATTAGCCAATAAAAAGTTAGAGCTAATGGCCAAACAGTGTTTAAATTAATAGAATTTCTGTGTGCTTATTTGGGGCTAATCAAGCCGGGAGGCCAGGACAAAAAAAATGACCCTCCTCATTGAACAGTGATCTAGATTAAAACTTTTATACTTAAACATTTTAAGCAATTTATTTTTTATTTCATATGTGTGAGTTTCTTGCCTACAAGTGCATTTGTGCATCATATTCTTACAGTGCCCATAAAGGTTAGGAAACAGACCTATGAGGACCTAGAACTAGACTTACAGATGATTGCTAGGTTCCATGTTGATGCTTGGTTTTCATTCTGACTCAAGAGGAAGAACAGTCAGTGATTTAACTTCCTGAGCCTTCTTTCCTGCCCCAAATGATAAACATTTTTGAACAGGTAGAAACATATCAATTCACTGCATTTCATTTTAAATGCATTTTAAATTAAAGGACAACAGATTTCTCCTCATTAGACCAGAATTTACTACCTAATTTATCACAAACTTGTACATATGTTTTGTTAGATGATCTAGAGTGAGGTGATGGTACACACATATGTGACCAGTATGCCTGCCTTTGTCATGCTGTAGTCTGATGCATGCCTGAATGGGAACCTTTCCAATGAGATCCTACAACAGACATCATTGCACTAATTCAGTGTCATGGATCTCTCTCAGGTGAACTGCTGAAGAGAAGAGGGACAAGGGAGGCCATGGGTGACTTCAAGCAAACCTGCCTGTAATGCCACTTCAGGGCCAGAGATAGTTACCAATACTAAAATACAGCATTTCCATGAAGAGCCAACCTGCTCCTGGAAAATACATGCATGATTCTTCTTCTTTCTGCTCATCTCTGAGGTTTCTTTTTCTAGTGATGCCCTTCTTGATGCTGAGTGCTGAACAGAGGATCTTTTGTCTGCTCAACAAATGGTTGTCAAATTATTCATTCCGAAGGATGAACCTAGATTAATTTCCATTACCCTGTGGTCAACCCAAAGACCTTAATTTAAAATACCAAACGCTGCAACTGCTAGAGGAAAACAGGAAATGCTGGTGAAGCTATATATGCAGACTGAGACTTACTGCAGAAAAGTGCAGCAGTTCAGAAGCCAGCTGTTAGGAATATTCTTAAGAGGAGCCTCTCTACCAAAGCAAATAGTTTCAATCAGACCAAATTAGGCCAAATCAATGATGCCCATATTTAATAAATGCAGTGCTCCTGGGTGGTGGGGTCAAGAGAGAGATGGGGGTGAACCACACAAAACCTTAAGACCATGTGTTGTTTTTCTCAGTGGCAGCCTAGATAGCCTGTGAGAATGGTCCTGACCTTCCCTGGGGAGGGGTCAGCACTTGGTGGGCTTTTCTGGAGGTGGACTCTGGACCAAGGCATCTCCCAGGGGGAGGTGGCTTGAGATAGAGCTTTCTGCTCCATTGCTGCTTT
Source organism: Myodes glareolus (assembly GCF_982192425.1). Lineage (NCBI taxonomy): Eukaryota > Metazoa > Chordata > Mammalia > Rodentia > Cricetidae > Myodes > Myodes glareolus. Next base: position 77,945,251 of record NC_142026.1, read on the forward strand.
ATTGGCACCCCAAGGATGAATGCCAGGGGATGGGGTGATGCTTCCAACCCAAACACCCCAGAGTTCTTGGATATAGGGGTGTCAGAGGGCTGGTGTCTCACTTTTGACTAAACATCCCAGAGTCATTGGATATAGGGGTATCAGGAGGCTGGGGTCTCACTTTTGACCAAACATCAACCCCAAGAAACAACATCCCAAGAAACATCAGGAAGTTGAGACATTTTTCCATAGCAAAAGAATCTATGAGCTGATCAAGTTGACAACCTTCAGGATGATGACAAATCTTTTCCAGCTATATTTCATACAGGGAGTAAATGTCCACTTTAAATAGAACTGGAAATTTAAATACCTAAAACCATCATCATCAACTCACAAAACTTACTAGTGAAGGAATAGGTGTCTGAAATGAACTAATGGTTTTCAAATGAAGAAACAATAATGGTCAATAAGTATTTTTTAAAAATTCAACATTCTTATTCATTAGGAAAATACAAATTAAAACGACTCTGAGAAACAACCTCACCACCAGTCAGAATACTTATCTGCAAGAAATCTGAGGAGTATTGAAGCATATTTGAGAAAGAATAGAATCCTTATTCTTTGCAGGTTGTTTAAACTAGTAGTACAGTTATTATGGAAATCAGATTGTAGTTCTTGAAAAATTAATAATATAATGGTCATATTCAACAGAAAGTCTATAAATGTTCATACAACCAATGACTTGATATCCTCACAGAAAGATAATTGGACACCATGTTTGTTGCTGCTTTATTTGGATTTGTAAGGAAATAGATCCAGCTGAGATGTCCACCATCATGTAAAGGGTCATGACATTCTGGTACATGCACAGAGTAGAATTTCATGTAGTTTTAAAGAATGACAAAATTATGAAAGTTTTAGGAATTTTTCCTAACATGAGCTCTCTGCTGATATAAAAATCCCAATCAAGCCAAATCACAACAAGCCAAATTAAAAAGTATTCAGGTTTAATGGGATTCCTGCACACCCAGATGGCCTGGGGGCTGGCATGGATGCAAGGGGCTGGGGCTATGCTCCAAACTTAACATTTCAGACTCTGGATGACAGGGAATTGAAGTGATAATTGTGACCAACAATTTAGGCTCTCTTAGGAAAAAGGGGCATTGACTCAAGACTGGCTACTTCCTGCGGGCATAGGGTGACATGGGGAAGGGGAGAGATAGGTGTTGGTGGGTCCACACTCAGTGAGAGGTGTGGCTGGAAAGGCATCCCATGTACTGTCATCCCGGAGACATCAGGCATCTATTCCTTAGGGGAGGTGAGAAGGCAGGTGTCAAGTGTCCTGAGTAGGTACCTGCTTGAGCCTGGAAAGATGGTAACAGCATGAGTGTTCCAAGAGCTTGACAGCTGAGGCGGTGGTGAGGATTACCATGTGAGGTCCTGTCCAACGAGGTTCAAGAGACCTAGGAGTAACTTGTTTGGGGAGTACTCTGTCCCCTGGGGAGAGCAGGGTAGGTTTAGGGCATTAGGGTCTGCTGGTTTGGGGGCAGGGAGAGAACTGTCAGTATGTGAACAGAGAAGGGGACTTAAAAGGGAGGGGTAGGGCAGGTACCCCACCAGTGGAGGAGTTTGGCCTGGGAGGTGATGGTTAAGGAGAAAGGGCCTGCCATAAAGCAGCTCAACAGTGTTCAGGCCTGTAGGAGAATGTGGGGTGGTGACCCTAGGCAAGTAAGGACAATGGGGAGAAGGGAGGGCCAAGATAACCTGAGTTCAATGCAGAGCTTGGTTACTTGTTGTTTGATGAGTCCATTGTCCCTCTCCACTTTTCCAGAGGATTGTGGATGGTGGATGGGGGTGGAATTTCCAGGAGATGTTGAGAGCTTCTGACATGAGCTCCATGACCCTGGAAGTGAAGGCTGGCCCATTGTCTGTCTGGATGGTTTGTGGGGCACCAAACTGAGGAATTATGTGGTATAGGAGTACCTGAGCCACCACATCTGCTGTTTCCCTGGAGGCTGGAAATGCTTCTATCCATCCTGTAAAAGTGTCCACAAGTGTTAAGAGATAACAGAGTTTTTTGTAAGTAGGCATATGAAAGAAATCAACCTGCCAATTTTCGCCCGGTTGGTGTCCACGAAGCTGTTGTAGAGACTGATGTATGTGGAGAGCCCCTTGTAGGTTGGCCTGGGCACATGTCTGGCAGGAGGAGTGAACCTGTAAAATATGATCTCAGAGATGGATGGGGTCAAAAAGGGGCTCCAAGAAGCAGAATGAAGCTTTGAGGAGTATGTGTAAGGTCTGGTGGATGTCTGAAATGATTGACAATACCTAGTCTTCAGGAAGGATGAGATGGTTATTTAAATAGAACCATCCATCCTTTGCTTTTGTGGCCCCTCTTTTTATAAGCTCATCCCTCTCTTTAGGTTGGTGACAAGGCTGAAAGGAGGGAGTTAAGTACAAAATATGTTCTGTGGAATCCAAGGAGCTGGAGGACAGTCCCCGGGCTGCTGAGTCAGCCTTGGCATTTCCTAAGGCCACTGGGTCCTTGGAGGATTTGTGTCCCCAACAGTGAATAATGGCTACTTCTGCAGGAAGCTGGGGGGCCTCCAAAAGGTGGTCTCTAAGGAGTCCTTTAACTGTGGGAGTGCCCTTGGTAGTAAGGAAACCCCTTTCCTTCCAGAGTACAGAATGAGTGTGGATTATTAAGAAGGCATATTTAGAGTCAGTGTAGATATTAGCCCTTTTGCCCTTAGCTATTTGGAGGACCCCTGTCAAGGCAACTAATTCAGCGGTCGCTTTGACTAGGTCAGTAGAAGTGACCACTGCATACGCTGCCTGTTGGTTTCCTGCTTTATCTATAAGGGAACTTCTGGCAACAAACAGGGTGTGTTGGGGATCTGTAAGTGGCTGGTCCAGAAGACATGGCTGGGGTGAGGTTAAGGCCTCTACAGCCTCTGGGCAAGAGTGAGAAGATGTACCAGAGGGGCAGGGAACAGGGAGGAGAGTTGCACGGTTTAGGGCAGGACTGGAAGCCAAAGTAATTTGGGACTTTTTTAGAAACAGTAAGTGAAAAGTCTGGACTCATAATGGCCCAAGGAGGGAAAGAGAGGAGTTTCTCAGAAGATCTGAGAGGTAATGGGTGGAACATACTGTGATTGACCCAGACAAGGCAATCGTGAGAGCCTCTTGAGTGAGTTCAACTGCTGCTACCAGGGCTCTCAGGCATGGTTGCCATCCACAGATTGTGATATCCATCTGTTTGAAAAAAAGACGACAGCCCAATTGGAAGGCCCAGCCTGTTGGGTTAAAATGCATGTGGCCACTCCTGACCTCTCATCTGTATAGAGATGGTAAGGCTTTGTGGGGTCTGGAAGAGCAAGGGCAGGAACTGTTAGAAGGGCATCTCGCAGTAGAGAAAAGTGTGGTCAGGTGAGTGAGAGGTCCCATGGGCATCTCTCTGGCTGCCTGACACAGAGGTTTGGCTGTAATGGAAAAGTTAGGGACCCAATGGCGAAAGAACCCCCAACACAACCCAAAATGAAAGGATCTGAGCCCCTGTGGTTGGAGGCTGTAAATCTCACAGTGCCTGGACCCTGTCAGAGGTGAGGGTCTTAGACCCCTGGAAAAGTTGAACACCCAAATATACCACTGTAGGAGAGCATAGTTGAGCCTTATTTGGTGTAACTCGATATCCCAGGGATCCAAGGAATTTCAGCAGCACAAAGGTGACCTGTTGGGACAGAGACAGTGTAGGACTACAGAGAAGTAGGTCATCAACATACTCTAAGAGCATGCTGGAACCTGTGTCAAAGTTTGAGAGATCTTGAGCCAGAACTTGGCCAAAGAAATGGGGCTGTCTTGAAAACCTTGAGGGAGAACAGTTCATGTAAGCTGTCTGGAGGACCAGGAGTCAGGGTCCTCCCAGGTGAAGGCAAAGAGGAAGTATGAGTCAGGGTGTAAAAGGATAGTGAAGAAGACATCTTTTAGGTTCAGAATAGTAAAGTAGGAGGTGGTAGGAGGGACGTTAGACTGGAGAATGTAAGGATTGTTAACAACTGGGTGAACTGGAATGACTGCCTCATTTATGAGGCAGAGGTCTTGAACTAGGCGGTAAGTGCCAGAGGACTTCCACACAGGAATAATTGGAGTGTTGCAAAGTGAGTCAATAGGATTTAAAAATATTTGAGACAGGAGTCAGGTGATGATAGGCTTAAGGCCTTGGCAGTGGGTTTCAGAAATAGGAAACTGGGGTCTGGAAGGGAATGATGAAGGGTCTTTAGGTGAACTAGCACTGGCTGGTGGTAAATAGCAATCACAGGAGTAGAAGTGTCCCATACTTGGGGCTCTACTGGATAAGGGAGTAAGAACAGAACAGTCTGGGATAGGAACCTCAGAGGCTGTTAAAGTGAGAAGAAAGTGTAACTCAGGAGAGTGTGTGGGGGCTAAAGTGAGTGTGGCCCTAAAGTGGCTAAGGATATTTTGACTGAGTAAAGGTGCTGGGCAAGCAGGTATCGCTAAGAAAGAATGAGAGAAAAATTGTCCTGCAAGAATGCAGGGCAGTAACAAAGATTTAAGTAGGGAGGAACGGGTCCCTTCTACCCCCATATCTGAAATTGTTGAGGGGAATGTAAGGCCCGAGTGAGATGTTAGAACAGAATAGGTAGCTCCTGTGTCTGATATAAAAGTAATGGACTTGCCCACTACCTGCAGCTTTAGTCTAGGCTCGGATAGGGTTATGGGATATTCCACATCTGGGCAGCGTCAATCCTCTGCAAGGCTGAGAAGTTCAAAGGCTGGTACAGTTTCACTTGCCAATGTTGGTGAGGCTGGACCACCATGGCATGGCATAGAGGACAAGCATGCATGTAGGCATTGTGATTTCCAGTGTCCAGGTTGCTGGCAGAGAGGGCATAACCTCAGAGGAGGCATAGTGCAATATTGTGCCACGTAACAATTTAGGCCACACATGTAACAGCTTGCCTGTAAGTTTGACTTAGGCTGGGCTCTATCAGGGTAGAACCCTGTGATTGGCTTCCCTTGTCCCCCTTTCTGTGACCTTAGGGCAGCTGCTAAGGCCTGGGCCTGCAGATTGTTGCAGCCTTGTCTGTGGTGAAGACTCAGCTGATTCTTCTAAAAACTTTAAAGTTCATTTTCATCAATTCCCATATCAGGGTTTGGGGACTATCCTCAACGTTTCTTAACTTTTTTCCTAATATCTGGTGCTGAATGAGAAATAAAATGGGTAGGAAGAAGGATTAGTAGAAAAGGAACTTTGCCGCTTTTTTTTTTTTTTTTTTAGCGGAGAGAGTTCTGGAAGTGAAAAGGAAACATGAACTTTTATAATGCCATTGACTCCTGCCACCTCCCAGAGAGGGAGAGGACAGAGAAGGGCGGAGCTATGGTGGAATTTGGTATGGGAGGAGACTGGGGAGGATTGGAAGGGGCTAGTCCAGTGCACAGAGTGGGTCCAAGTGTGGGAAGATGAGGTAGGAGGGGGAAGAGGAAGGTGGGTAAGGTGGAAGTTGACCTTGAACTTCCAGATTGGGAAGGGAGGGGGTAAACAGCAAATGAAAAGGAATGTGGAAAATGTTGCTCCACTGGAGGGGGTTGGGTAGTGTGGGCTTGAGGGAGTGGGGGAGGGGCCACTGCCTCTGGCTACATGGACCAGCTGGAATTTTCAGGGTCTCAATTCCCAGATGGCCAGAAATTTGGAGGCTTTGCAGCCTTATCCACCAAGATTGGTGATGCAAGACACTGGGTACTAAGGGAAGAGTGAGTGCATAGAGCCCAAAAACCATGAATATATGTAGGCTCTGCCCATTTGTCCTTATGGTGACAAAAATTTTCTAGGTTACAGAGGATGGTTAGCTCAAGGCTTCCTTCTGGTAGTACATAGGGAAATTAGCCATTTAGGACAGATGTTATTGGACAATCTCAATTTATAAAGATTTGTAAGAGGCATTCCTGGGGTGACAGCAGATCTGGCTTTGAACTACAAGTGTAATGCAAGAAACAATCCCACACCAATGTGGATTTAAAGGGGTATTTATTTTAAGGGTAAAACTTAAAGAACACCCACAGTCAGGATTGGAATCTCTTCGCTGGAGCAAGAGCCGGAACTGGAATCAAGAGAACGAGCCAAGGCTTGCCACTCTTTTTTAAAGAGAAATAGACCACACCCCAGTGGGCTGGTATTTCAGCTGCTATTGGCTGAAGGAGTGGAAGGTGCTCCCGCAGCACCTCCCCCTTTTGTTTAAGTAAGAGAGTTCTAAACCTACTACAAAATTATATACAATAAGAACAAACATCCTATCCTAACTAGCCTAAATCTTGCATAATAAATAACTTGACCAAGTCATGAGAGGAAAGTAGCTACATTTATCTAGTCTTCAACCCCATTGAAGATCTGAGAAGGGAAATAATTTTACCTGAGTAATTAGGAAGTATGATATGAGAGAATTGTCTGTATTCTGTCAATCATATTTTAATAAAACGCTTAATGGCCAGGCAGGGAGTATAGGCAGGAAAGCCAGACAGGAAGTAAGGGTGGAACAAAGAGACTGGGAGTATTCTGGGAAGCAGGAAGCTCCCTCCGCCATTCCTGCCCAGACCACCAAACAAGCAACATGTGAGCTGACAGCTGGAAAAGGTACTGAGCCACATGGCTAACACAGACAAGAATTATGGATTACTGTAAGTTGTAAGAATTAGTTAACAAGAAGCCTGAGCTAATGGGCCAATCAGTTTATAATCTTATGGAGTCCTGTGTGTGATTTTCTTTGGGACTTGCCAGCTGTGGGATATTGGGAGGGGGGACAGAAATCCCCACAGCTGGCCCTCCTGTTTCAGAAGTGGAATCAAACAACTTTCAAAACATGTAACAAATCACAGAGACAAATGGCTACCTGGGCAATCACCCAAAGTCATGTTTGTAGTGTTGAAGCAACCAACTTTGGCTAAGGCCCACAATAACTGACAGATTTTTTTTTTAGAGTAAAGAGGTTTTTCAAAACCGTCTTACCCTGTCTTGGCAAGATTTGACAATTCTGCTTATCCATTTCTGGATACTATGTATTTTGTCAGTAGTTGAGGTATGGGCAGTTCCTTGTCCAGAGACTGGTTTTGTCTAGAAGAAGACAAGCTCCAAGTAGAGTGTCTTTGGTGCTCAACAATCTCTCGGGAATAGATCACTGTGACCAGGAGTGATTGAGTCAAACAACCACAGAATTCTAAGATTAAATTAAATGCTATTTTCTACAGCTCTTTGAAGAGGTTGAAGATTATTTATACAGAATATAATCTCTATGTATCTAAAGAACCTGATTAGTCTAACTATAAATATGACAGACAAAGATGACTATTGATCTACAATTCTTAATACCTACCTAAGTTAAAGACTAAGAGAATAAACAACTGTGCAATAAATGAGAACAATGACCTCCAAATGTAAACAATGTATATTAATACATAAACAATATATAAATATCTTAATCAGAGGTAGAAATGTACACTGCAATATTGCATATATATACACATATATATACATATATCATTACAATTTATATATTAATATATACAAATGTTTTAAACAGAGGTAGAAGCATGCATGCATACAATAATCAATATAATTTGACTTTGTATCCTTATACAAAAATATATGCCAATGTAATTATCTATAAACAATAACTCTCAAATACCAATCTATTATTCTATTATCCCATCATTCCAATTTTCCTTTTTCTTTTCTCAAAAATATCCCTGAGCTTATAAAATTCCTCCCCCAACCCTCAGTCATATACTAATTGTAATCAACCCCTAAATAATGTCCCTAAACTTAAGGACAAACTTTGCTGGGAGAGGAGATGTTGTCCTCTAGAATTACTTTCAGCTGTCATGGGGGCGACGTTCTTTCTGGGGAATCCTGTGAAAGTAAAATGATGGTTAAATTTGAATATCAATGTCTTTTAAAATTGCAAATAGTCTCTGAGTATTTTGTGGAGGTCTGGCCAGAATGTTGTACAAGAGGAAAAATCCACAATTTGTTTTCTCCTGTGGAAACAAGAGCAAAACTCCTTCCCTAACATAGCAGATCTCCTAGCTTCCATTGAGGGGTCAGCACATCCTTGAAATAAACTGGTTGATTTAGTTCAGCCGACTTTTCCATTATCCAATGTCTTTCTGCCACTGTTGTTCCTCTCTCATTAGCACTAAGAAAATTCAAGGTTAATAAGGCATTATATAATCTATTTCTGGGGGCATTTTCCAACCCATTCTGTTTATTTAACATATCCTTTATAGTTCTATTTGATCTTTCTATGACTGCTTGACCTGTAGGATTGTATGATATACCTGTAACATGCTTAATATTATAATAAGCAAAAAATCGTTTCATTTTCCTAGAGACATAGGCTGGACCATTATCTGTTTCTATTTGTGCAGGCATACCCATAATGGCCATAACTTCTAGTAAATCTGTGATTACTAAATCAGCTTTTCCTGAGCTTAAAGCAGTTACCACTGAAAGCCTGAATAAGTGTCAATGGCGTGATGTACATATTTTAAGTTTTCAAATTCTGTAAAATGGAACACATCCTTCCCTGCTGGTAGTGGTGTTTGGTTATATAAACAGCAAGAAGGGCATCTCTTTATAACCTCCTTAGCTTGTTGCCGTGTAATAGAAAACTCTTTCTTTAAACCTTTGCTCTTGACGTGATGTTTCTTATGAAATTCTGAGGCTTGTAACATGCTTCTAATCAATAATTGGTCAATTTTTGCATTACCTTGTGCTAGAGGACCTGTCAGACCCATATGAGACTGGATGTGTGCTATGTACATCAAACAAAGCCTATCCTGATTATGTCTTGTACCTGGATAAACAATGAAGTCAACTCTGTGTCAACAGGTATAAATTCAGCAGTTTCAATATGCAAGATAACTCTTTCTCCATATTGTGAATCTGTAACTATATTAAGAGGTTCTTTAAAATCCCTTAGCACCGTAAGAATGGCATACAATTCTGTCTTCTGGACAGAAGTATAAGGGATTTGTTCCACCTTACTCAATTCATCTGATTTGTAACCAGTCTTCCCTGATTTATTAGCATCAGTATAAAATGTACGGGCTCCAGTTATTGGAGCATCATGTACAATTTGAAGAAGAATCCAAGAAGTTCTCTTTATAAGGTTAAATCTACTGCTTTTGGAATAGTTGTTATTAATTTCTCCCAAAAAAAATTATCACAAGCTCTTTGTCATGGCTCATTGTCCTCCCATAACTTTTTTATTTCATCAGTAGTGAAAGGCACTATAATTTCTGCTGGGTCTATATCTGCTAGTTGACAAAGTCTCAGTTTACCTTTTATAATTAATTCAGAGACTTTTTTACATAAGTTTTTAATTTTTTATTTGGTTTATATGGTAAAAAGATCCATTCTAGAATAGTATCTTCTCCTGTAGGAGAAATTCTGGAAGGTAATATGACTAGAATACAACTAAGATTTGGTTCCACCCTATCCACATGTGCCTCCTGGAATTTTTCCTCAATCATCATCAGTTCCTTCTCTGCTTCAGCTGTTAATTTGCTGGGACTATTCAAATCTTTGTCACCATCTAAGGTTTTGTTTAAATGAATTACTAGATCAGGCATTATCCCACCAGCCAGTCATAGACTGGAAATATCTCCTAACAATCTTTTATAAGTCATTAAGAGTCCGTAACTGTTCTCTCCTAATTTGTGCTTTTTGTGTCCTAATTTTCTGTAAACCTATTCTGTAACCTAGGTAATTAACAGAATCTCCCCTTTGAATCTTTTCAGGAGCAATTTGTAATCCCAACTTAGGCAAAATTATCTTTACTTTCTCAAACATTCTTTCTAAAGTATCTATGTTTGAATCAGAGAGCAAAATTTCATCCATGTAATAGTATATTGTAGATTTAAGGAATTGCTTACGTATTATTTCCAATGGCTGACTTACAAAGTATTGACACAGGCTGGGGCTATTGAGCATTCCCTGTGGGAGGACGGTCCAACGATATCTCCTCGCAGGCTAAGAGTTATTATAAGTAGACACCATGAAGGCAAATTTTTCTCTATCCTTTTCTTGTAATGGTATAGTGAAGAAGCAATCTTTCAAGTCGATAACTATAAGAGGCCATCCTTTGGGCAACAGAGAAGGCAGAGGAATTCCAGACTGTAGAGGGCCCATAGATTGAATTACCTTGTTGACAGTCCTTAGATCTGTCACCATTCTCCATTTGCCAGATTTCTTTTTTACAACAATCACAGGAGAATTCCAAGGGCTAATTGACTGCTCAATATGTTGAGCAACAATTTGCTCCTGTATCAATTGTTCCAAAGCCTGCAATTTATCTTCAGGTAAAGGCCATTTTTTAAGCCATATTGGCTTCTCAATTAGCCATTTTAAAGGTGGGGCTGTTGGTACTTCTAAAGGTTTGTTAGTTGCTTTATGTTCATGTACAGCCTGAATGGCTGCTGACCTTTGTGCATAGTATTTTATTACATCCTTCTCAGAATTATGAGTTCCTGAGACTGCAGGAATGTTAATCTGGTTATTCTATTGTTTTATCAGGTCATGTGGAACACATACACATTAGAGTTTTACTCAGAGGTAAAAAACAATGACATCTTGAATTTTGCATGCAAATGGATGGAAATAGAAAACGCTTTTCTGAGTGATGTAATCCAGACCCAAAAAGAGGAATATGGTATGTATTCACTCATAAGTGGATTCTACCCATAATTAAAGGTTTTGAGCCTATTATTCGTGATCCTAGAGAAGCTAAATAAGGTGAACCTGAAGAAAATCATGTAGTTATCCTCCCGGAGATTGGAAATATACAAGAGTCCCAGGTAACCTCAGGTGCATGGGAGGGTGGGAGGGTTGTTGGAAGGGGAGAGGGTTAGAGAGAAGGGAGTAAGAGAGGAATGGGGAAAGCTCGGGGGACTGGGATGGGGGAAGGGAGGATGGATGGATATGGGATCAGGGAAGAATATATCTCAACTAATGGCCCCATAAATTTATTGCAATATCAGCTACATATGGCCTTAGATTTCCTCTTTGACCTTCTTTCCCAATACAGTCAACCCACCTTGTGCTTTGTTTAACTCGATATATGGTTCCAATTCCTCATAATTGAACATCTGCCTCTTGAAGAGGCCAATTGGGATGCCAAGATTCTGGAGTGATGATACTCACATCTGCTCCTGTGTCTATCAAGCCAACAATCACAATTCCATTTCTATGTGCTTTCAGCTTTGGTCTCTAATCATTTATAGAAGTTTGCCAAATTATACACTTCTTATTTCCAAATGGAATTTCTGACTTATTCTCCAAATTTTCATTATTTAGAACCTTATAATCTTGTACAGAAGCTTCTAGAGATTTTAATTTTCCTGGTGTAACATGTCCTTCATGGTTACTGGGAATGATTGGGCCACTTTTGGTTTGGGGGCCTGTGAGAGGCCCCTCAGAGAGTTTCCTGATGGTATCAGGTTGCCTTATCTGTCTGTTGTTGATCTGCATTCATTTGTCCAGTCATTCTTTACCACACATCGTACATATACCTGAAGCCGAAGTTTCTTATTCCTGCCATTTCCAGATGAAGTGCTATTCCTGAAATACCTTGCTGCAATCCCTTTTTAAATGTCCAAATTTACCACAATTAAAACATTTGGCAGGTTGATGTCACCTCGTGACTTTGAAAATCGTTTCTCCTACCTAAGATTCATCATCGTAATTAAAGGTCTGAAAATTCATGGTATGCTGAATCCATTCATTCATAGCTGCTGATCTGGACCTTAAAGGCCCAATTATCTCCTTGCAGTCTATGTTTGCATTTTCAAAAGCCAGCGATTCAAGAATTAGTCTTCTAGCTTCTGGGTCTGTTACTCCTGTGTTCAGAGCCTTAATTTATCTTTGCAAAAAGTCACTATAGGGTTCTCCCTGTCTCTGCCTAACCCTAGTATATGACTCTATCTTCCTTCCTGCTTCTGGTAACCTATCCCAGGCATTTAAGACTGTCTTGTGGCATAGGGACAATGCTTCATCATCATAAAGAGCTTGGACCTGTGGATCGGCATAAACTCCTATGCCAAGAATTTGATCCTGTGAAACCTCCACACCTTTTGCTCTTCCTTGCTGTTCCATATGTTTGGGTTCTTCCCAGAAATAAACTCCAAACATCAAGGAAGGTCCATCTTTGAGGACCACTGAAGCTAACTGTGAGAAATCATGGGAGATAGCCCTGACATTAGAAGCCCAAGCCCTTATCATTTCCTTAACAAATGTAGAGTGCAAGCCAATATTAATGATGGCTTGCTTTATTTCCTTTAGGTCATTCATTCCTACTGGCATCCATCAACTTCTTTTGCTCCCTTTGAGCCTTTAGAAGTTGACACTTTCTCAGAATAAATTACATGGTATGTTGCTAAAACCCTGAGTAAGCCAGTTTTAACAGCTGGTAGTGACATTGTATCCTGCCCTTTTATGTTCTCACCTGATTCATCATCTCCAATAATTCTTTCAATCATTTCAAATCTCTTAATCATTGTCTCACATAAGACCTGAATCTCCTGACCTGCAAATATTTCTAGTGATTTCCCTATGGTATTAATTTTCTGGTCCCCATTCTGCACCTGTGATTCCAAGGTCTTAATATTTCCTTTCAAAGATAACATCTCCTCCTTGAACTGCCCCTGGATATCATCTAAGTTGCTATCCTGGAGGTATAATCTGTCTGTTACCTTATCAAAACTCTGTGATAACTTCTGAAAGTCAAATTCAACAGCCTGGGCCCTTTCAGGTAAGTTCCTAGTACCCTTAGATAAAGAGTCAATTTTGCCTATCATGGTATTAATCCTATCAATTAATGCCACATACTTCTATAATGATATAATATTAAGAAGGAAACTAAAACCTAATAAGTAAATTGAGGTACCTCCATAGTCATATAGGCCACTTGTGAGTTCTACTAAAGTGGTAGCAAAAGCCATGGCTAAAGTCCCATTAAAAAAGAAACCTGCCATTTTACTTGTTAGCCAGAAGATTGCGCTGTCTGACTGCCTGCCCAGTGTCCATTCCACTGGGTAACCACAAACAAAGGCTGTGGCAGGTAATTCAAATGGGCGCTTCAGCCAGATGTGGCAATGGCTTGCACTCTGACTCCCCACTGCTTAAGTGCTGAGCTTAAAACCTGCTCAGACTGTCTGGGCCCTTTGATCCCCGGAAGCATGGTGTTCTAACAGCTAAAGCAAGGGCTCCTGTCAAGCTGATCTGGCCAACCCGAGCTGGGGGCAGGCAGCCGAGTAAGAGGCAGGCAGCCCAGACAGGGGATGGGGGTGTGTGGATTCGTTCTCCAGTGGCTGAGAAACAGCACTGCTCACCCCGGGTTGCCTGCCCTGTTCAGACCTGATACAGTGGGTAAAACCAAAAGTGGGTACCTGATAATGCACAAAAACAATCCCACACCAGTCTGGATTTAAAGGGGTATTTATTTTAGGGGTAAAACTTACAGAACACTGACAGTCAGGAAAGGAGTCTACTCACTGGAGCAAGAGCCCGAACCACGAGCTGGAACCAAGAGCCAGAACCAAGAGAGCAAGCCGAGGTTTGCCGCTCTTTTTTGAAGAGTGGGTTGGTAATTCAGTGGCTATTGGCTGAAAGAGCAGAAGGTCCTTCCACAATATCAAATGTTTTAAACAGAGGTAGACGCATGCATGCATACAATATTCAATATAATTTAACTTTGTGTCCATATACAAAAATCTATGCCAATGTAATTATCTATAAACAATAACTCACAAATACCAATCTATTATCCTATTATCCCATCATTCCAATTTTTCTTTTTTTTTAAAGAGGGTGAACTAGTGCAGGAGAATTGTCTGTATTCTGTCAATCATGTTTTAAATAAACACTGATTGGCCTGGCAGGAAGTATAGATGGGAAAACCAAACAGGAAGTAGAAATGATGCAATGAGAACAGGAGAATTCTGGGAAGGATTTCTCCCACTCCTGCCCACACCACCAAAGCAGCAGGATGTGATCTGCCCCACTGAAAAAGGTACTGAGCCACATGGCTAAAACATAGATCAGAATAATGGTTTAATATAAGCTATAAGAGCTAATAAGTAGCTGGACCTAATGGGCCAATCAGCTTTAAAAAGATCTCTGTGTGATTTTCCTTGGGGCTTGACAGCTTTTGGGAACTGGGCAGGACATAAAACCCCAACAAGTAGGACCCCTCGTGTTACACAAGTGCCCACTTTAAAGTCTATGCCCAACCACATGGCCTAAGTCTATCACAGCACATCTACTAAAATAGCTCTTAGGCCTAATAAGGTCATTAAAATTGAATGTTAGGTGTTCCTAGAGCAAACAAAGTCCACCTCAGCCAGTCCCAGTCTTGCCAGTCTAGCCACTGCCGAGATCAAACTCTTGGCATGAGCTCGAGTCTTCAGCAACAGTCAAATAACTGACAAAAGTAAGTATGAATGGGTCCCCCCAAAACCCTATAGCATAGACAAGAAGCAAGAAACCCTATATCATACACCAAGATGCAACCGCTGTAGCCCAGGAGCCAGTTTTAGCGTGGTGTGGAGAGCTCAGACTGTGGAGTAGTGGGTTTTCGATGTGTGATCTAGGGCCACATAGAGAGGCTGTCCTACCCTACCTGGTGGGGCTTCCAAGATGTTAGGAATTTTTCCTAATGCGAGCTCTCTGCTGATACAAAAATCCCAATCAAGCCAAATCACAAGCCAAATTAAAAAAATATCTGGGTTTAATGGAATACCTGTGCTCTCAGGTGTCCCCATGGGGGAACCAGGAGACTGTGAATGGGACCACCTGGGGGAGAGAAAAGAGACCACATTTTTTTCTCCACTGAGAACTCACTTAAATACCCAGAGAGGGGTCAGGACCCAGCATGCTGGGATTTGGAGTCCAGACCAATATAACTCCCAGGGCTGGGAGCTACACTCCCAATTTAACAGAAAGTAGCAGAAAATGGGGGGTGGTGGCTAGAAATAGCACAGTATTAAGGTCATTAATTCAAGTTCTGATCAGTGAAAACTTTATATTTTCCCCTATATGTAGCCTATTGTTTCTTTCCTTTCTCTCTCTTGCTCTGATAAGATACTACAAGCCAGGTAGCTTATAAATGAAGTGTTTGGCTGGGTAGTGGTGGCATGCCCCTTTAATCCCAGCACTTGAGAGACAGAAGAAGGTGGATCTCATTGAGTCCAAGGCCAGCCCAGTCTACAGTGAGTTCCAGGTTAGCCAAGACCATTTCACAAAGAAACCCTGACTCAAATACCACCTGCTCCAGGAAAAGCAAAATAAATAAATAAATAGATAAATAAAGAGTTTTTCAGGGACTTTCTTACATAAGATCCATAGCTTTAGAGTCTAGAACAGTCATGGCAGGAACCTCAAACAAAGGTCCCATCTAGATTTAGATCAGAGAGATAGATTTGCTCTATCCAGGTTATTATCAATAGGTGTGACTAATAACCAGACCTTGTATTTCAAGCATAGAGAAGTATATATGTTCCTACCTCAAACAATATTCTTAGGATCCAACTAAGATCTAGTTCTCTTTATGGAGATACCTTTGGATTCCACCCAGGGAGTGGTTCGCCTACAGAATGTTTTGGTCTAGGGTGTGAGTGTGACTTGATGACTTGTTTTGTTTTAGTAGCAGAATGTTTAGTTATGGACGTAGCCAGTGACCTTCCATTGGCATGTTAATTTCCTTCTATCCTGTTAATACAGTATTTTGTTTAACTCCTACCTTTTAGTGTCAGGGATATTTAAAGTAATTGGAAATTAAATGTGGAAGAATTCCTGTACTCACTAGAATTCCCTCCCAATAGTATTCTGTGATTCATTTTTTTTTTCATTCATGACTTTATATTCTTTACTATATTTCTAAATTCCCATGTCTCTACCCTGGCAAGAGGTATTTTTGTTGAAACTGGTCCCTTAGAAGCTCCAAGATACAGAGAGCTAACCTGGAATAGTGAGGGCTTTAGAAACCTGTAGGCCCATATTTCTGTGTGGTGTACCAGCCAGGCACGAAAGTCATAAGCCCCATTTGAGATGGTCATGTAGCTCTGCAGACAAACTGTCTCTGCCTAACAAAAGGGTCGGGAAGTTCAGGCTCCTTCCTTTGTAAATTGGAGGATGCCTTATAGAGATGCTAATTTCAAGTCTACTGACAACTAGCATACTCAGCAGACAGGTAGATGCAGATGTGACAAAGGCCATTCACCTGGTTACCTAGGAGACAGCCTAATGTATTTCTCCGCTCAATTTATATGTTGATATATAAAGGTTTTGGAGAATAAACACGGGGATTGTCAGGAGATCGGCAAGAGAAAGAACCCTGAGATGCCCTTCCATGATGACCGGGTAAACTGTGTCTGATTATTCGTTGTGCCTCCATACAAGAAATACAAGTCCAGTTAGGGAAAATAATTTTCTGTGTTAGGGCCACATGGGCGCTAACATAATGGCGCCCAATGTGGGGCATGACTGAACCCCGAAATTAAAGACGATGTGATACTGACCACTGTTATTCTGGACTCTGAGATGAATACCGGAGGAAGAACAAGAAGTACAAAGAAAAACATGGTGCTGACCGCCAAACTCCATGAAAAGCCAGAGAAGGGACAACATGAGAGAGACCGTGAATGCTGATAGCTGAATCCACGAGGGAAACTGGACAAAGGACGGAGGAGAACATGAGGCTGATCTGTGCACCCCAAAAAGAAAGGAGGACATGAGGAAACCATGAGAAAAAAATCGGTGGACGCGTGAGTAGTGAGCGCTCAGAAATAGAGATGTAGAATAGAGAAAGAAATGTAGAAAAGCGGAACAAAATTTAAATTGGGAGTAAAAATTTGTAAATAAGATATATGGGATAAGGAAAAGTATTTGGTTATATATGTTGGTAACTAAAGGTGAGAATGGAGCAGGAATAATGACAGAGTTATTGAAAATCTGTAAGCGTGACAGATGCAAAATTGCAACTTTTATTGATTGCTAAATGAGTAGAAAAGGTGAAGGAAAATGACCTTTGACCCAAGAATCACGAAGTTAATGCTGAGATTGAGGTACCACGTGCTCACAGTAGCCAGTTAATCTGACCCACTTGCGGGTAACAGGCAAGCAGGAGCAAGAGTAAGTTTAGAGAGCAAATTTAACCTCACACAATCTATAGAACAAAGGAGAGGATTCAGAAATTCTCCTAATTTTATGTTTTACAAGTTAAAATAAAAAAGATAGTTAAAAATCCACCTGCCAGAGCTCAGAAAGGCAGTCTAACAGACAAAGTGAGCCTGTGTCTTACCCCCTGTTGTGCGGTGCAGCTTCAACTGAAAGAAGAAAGACAGGTTTAAATTAAGGTAGCCACTGAGATAATCAGGTTAAAATGCTTCTTTTCCATTTCACAATTTTACTTCTTTGTCAAAAGACTGCTGTTTGTAGACAGGTAAATTTGTATCCAAGGTGAATTGATTTCAGTACTGTGACTCTGAAGAAGAGTTTAAAACCAGAGATTGTAATACATTAAAACGTTCCTTGATTGTACAGGATTTTAAGATTGTTTAGGCTATACTGAGTTTTTGCCTTGCCTCATAAGGTGGAGGATTGTTTTATCAAAGGCTGTGAAAAATTTTCTTATAAGTTTAATAGGCATTTGCATTAAATCTGTGGATTGTTTTCAATAAGATTGTCAATTTTGCTATGTTGGTGCTATCTTTACAAGAGAATAGGAGATCTTTCCATTTTCTGATGGCTTAAATTTCTTCAAAGATTTAAAGTCCTTGTTATACAGGTTTTTCAATTTGTGTGATTAGAGTTACTCAAAGATATTTGTGGTATTTGTGGCTATCTCATCTATTAGGTGTGCTTAAGAGATACATTTGGGTTGTTTTCAGATTCTGCTGTGAACATGGTTGAGAACGTGTCCTTGTGGTATGGTTGAGCTTCTTTTGTATATAGGCCTGAAAGAGGTATAGCTGAGTTTTAAAGTAGTTTGTTACCTAATTTTCTGAGAAGTCGACTTACTAGGAACCAGGGCAGCTACGACAGTTTACATTTCCACCAGCGGCAGAACAGTTTCTCTTAAACATAAGTTGTGAGCAGTGTTTTTAATCTTGGTCATGTTACAGGGATAAGATGGAGTCTCAAAGTTGTTTTGATTTTCATTTTTCCAATGGTTAAAAATGTTATATTTGAGCATTTTTTGAATGTCTTTCAGTCATTTTATGTTATCTAATCAGAGTTTTCAGTTTAGGTCTGTTACATATATTTTATTGAATTAATTGTTCTTTTAATGACTAATTTGTGGAGTTCTTACATTTTTGAAGTAGATTAATGGTTAGTAAAGATTTTCCAATTCCATAGCCTGATATTATGTCTTGTTAATTATGTCCTTTGCTATACAAAAGCTTCTCAGTTCAAGAGATCTTGTTAGTTGTTTCTCCCATTGGCTATGCCACTGAGGATCTGTTAGAGTTGTACCAGTGCATTCAAGTGTTAATTCTAAAATTTTTCTTGTATGAGGTTAACTGTTGTTGGTTTTATGTTGAGGTCTCAAAAAGGAAAAGAGAGGAGAAGACGGATTTGTTTCCTCAGAGACCAGAACCCACTTTGTTTATAAATGGAAAATGATTTTCTGGCCTCCTGGATACTGGCAGGGATATTTCTGTCATAACCGCCAGCCAGTAGCCTTCTAAGTGGCCTAAAATGGAGACTATTACACAGTTACAAGGAATTGGTGAGACTAGAAATCCTGAACAGAGTAGTAATGAACTGCATTAGAAAAATGAGGAAGACCATGAAGAAACTTTTAAGCCATACATTATTCCTCACTTACCTGTGAACTTGTGGGGCAGAGATATGATGTCCAGAATGGGAGTATATTTATATTCTCCCAGCACAGCTCTTACTAATCAGATGTTACAACAAGGATTATTACCTAATCAAGGACTAGGCAAGGATAATAAGGAAAAGGTGGATCCTGTCATACCAGACAAGATTATGGTATTTTAGGAGAGGTGGCTGAAAGACCTACACTCCATGCAGAACCGATAATATGGAAAAGTGATGAGCCCGTATGGGTGAGTCAGTGGCCTCTACCACAAGAAAAGTTACAAGCTGCCCAGCAGTTAGTGCAGGAACAGTTGGATAGTGGACATATTTCACTATCCACTTCTCCATGGAACTCTCCAATTTTTGTTATTAAAAAGAAATTGGGAAAGTGGAAACTAATTCAGGATGTAAGAGAGGGTAATGCAACCATACAGCCAATGGGAGCATTACAACCAGGGCTGCCGTCTCCAGTAACCATTCCAAAGGGCACCCATAAAATTATCTTAGATGTGAAAGATTGTTTTTATACAATTCCTTTAGTGCCACAGGATTGTCAAAGGTTTGCTTTTATATTTATGAGGCATTAAAAATCTTGGAAACTGTATCATATATAGGAACTAGTAATGAAGAAATTAAGATATTTTTTCAGCAGATTCAGGAAGCCATACAATGTAGAAAGTTACCATGTTTTGTGGGACATATCAGAGCACATTCAAGTCTTCCTGGTCTGTTAGCTACAGGTAATGCTCTAGCTGATGAACTTACAAAAATAATTGCTATATCTCAGACTGAACTTGCACAACAGTCACATGCTTTGTACCATCAAAACAGCTTAAGTTTAAGTAAACAATTGAAGCTGACCAGAGAAGCTGCTCGTCAAATTGTTAAGCAATGTGAAAGATGCCCACAATATCTACCTGTGCCTCATTTGGGGGTAAATCCCTGAGGACTGCATCCTAACCATATATGACAAATGGATGTAACTCACATACTGAATTTGGAAAATTGAGATATGTGCATATGACAATTGATACATATTCAGGATTCATGATGGCCACAGCACAAACTGGGGAAGCTGCCAATCATGTAATAACTCATTGCTTAAAATGCTTTTCATGCGTGGGGACACCAAAGGTAATAAAGACAGACAATGGGTCCGGATATGTTAACAAAGCTTTTCGAAGATTTTATACTCAATGGAATATTGCTCATAAGACTGGTATTCCATATCATCCTCAAGGACAAGGAATTGTGGAGCGTGCACATAGCTCCTTGAAAACACAACTCCAAAAAATAAAGACAGGGGAATTGTATTCTCAGACGTCACACAATGCCTTAAATTACGCATTGTTTATGCTAAAGTTTCTAAGTATAGATGTCCATGAGCTGCTGATAGATTGTGGCATAATAGTACAAAAATCACATTTGCTAAAGCAAGGTGGAAGGACCCTTGCACTGGTATATGGAAAGGACCCGATCCCATCCTAATATGGGGTCGAGGGAATGTCTGTGTTTTCTCACAGGATGAAAATCAAGCCAGATGGCTTCCAGCACGACTAATTAGGTGCATTCAGCAAAAGGACAATAGACCTGAACACAGCTTAGCTGACAATCACCCAGCAGAAAGAAGGGAATGAGAAGAGCTCCAGCCAGAACCGGTAACCCAACCCACAGAGAAGAGCCTGATCCAAGGCAGGGAGACTTCAGACAAAGAGATCCTGCTGAGATGAGCTGACTGCGGTGTCTGCAGCTGGCAGTGGTATGAAACCTGTTGCTTTAGAACTAAGATACAAACTGAACATTTGAGTGTTATCAGTTTATGTGACACAGAACTCATTTTGAATAAAGTATTAAACCTAAGAACTAAGACCTAAGCTTTCTCCTCAGGGAAATAAAGCTCAATAAAGAATGACTAAAACCCCTCTTCACTTAACAAGGGGGCAGACTAAGACTTTAACAGCTGCACAATGACTGAAAATGGGATTTAATAACAGCAAATGGTATTATACTCTTAATGGTAATAACCTGATATTTACAGCGGCATATAAGGTGATGGGAAAAAATCTGGTAATAACCAATGGTGCTAAATACATCGGTAATGACCGAAAAGAATATGAAATTATGGTAAAGAAAAATATGAAATTTTGAAAAATTAGAGAGTTGGTAATGACCAACTAAATATTAGATTATGATAATTGGAGAGCTGGTATTGACCAGCTAATATGAAATTATGAAAATTGGAGAGCTGGTTTTGACTGGCTAAATATGAAATTATGATATGAAAAATTTGAAGATTGGTACTGACCGATAATATGGAAAAATCATGATTGTCAATTGTGATTGACAATTGCTGGAAGAGAGGCTGTGACAGTGAATATTGAGAGCTGATATGTATGCTGAGAATGTTAACTCTAAATGATACCAGCAGAAGAAACATTTTCAACTCAGGCGATTCTACTCTCCTTTAAAATAGGAGAATAAAGTCTTTGGGAACATAATTATTCATAAAGCATTATGATATGTCCTGACAAAAGAAATGGCTGATACACAGGGCCTGAGAAGTATATTTCTCTCCACTAATCTCTTTTCTTTATAGAGGTCGTCAGTCAATGACAGGTTTGAAGTTTCTCCTCCCCAAATGCCTAAGACAGGAAATCTTGCGAAAGCCACTTCCAAAGACGGAAACATTTGTGTTTTAAGAAGAAGACTTTGCCCAAGCCAGGCACGACCCATCTGTCCTGTTGCAGAAGTACAGGAGTTGTTAAAATTTAATAAGAGAGAATGGATTGTAGGCCCATATTTCTGTATGGTGTACCAGAGAGGCGCCAAAGCCATAAGCCCCATTTGAGATGGCCACATGGGCGGTAACACAAACCTCAAAGCCCAGCTGGGCGGTGGTGGCACACACCTTTTATCCCAGTATTCGGGAGGTAAAGGCAGGTGGGTATCTGTGAGTTTGAGGTCAGCCTAGTCTAGTTCCTAACGGCGAATCAATCCCACACCAGTTATGTTTTAAGGGGTTATTTATTTTGGGGGGTAAAACTTACATACACCATAAACCATCAGGAAAGGAGCCTAGTCGCTGGAGCAGGAGCCGGGAGCAGGAGCCGGGACCAAGCACCGGAACCAAGATCTGTGGCTCTTTTTAAAAGAGAAATATACCACGCCCCAGTGGGCTGGTATTTCAGTGGCTATTGGCTGACGGAGCGGAAGGCCCTCCCGCAGCACCGTGGGCTCGTGCTTCAGCGACTATTGGCTGAAGCAGCAGAAGATACTCCCGCAGCGCCTCCCCCTTTTGTTTAAGTAAGAGAATTCTAAGCCTACTACGAAATTATATATGGTAAGTACAAACCTACACAATTATATACAATAAGTACAAATATCCTATTCTAACTAGCTAAAATCTTGTATAATAAATAAGTTGGCCAAGTCATGAGAGGAAAGTAACTACATTTATCTTGTCTTCAACCCCATAGAAGATCGGAGAAGGGAAATAATGTTACCTGAGTAATTAGGAAGTGCAATCAAAGAACTTCCAAAACATGCAACAAATCACAGAGACAACTGGCTACCTGGGCAATCACCAAAGACCTGTTTGCAGCATTGAAGCAACCAACTTTGACTAAGGGCTAGAATAACTGACAGATTATTTTTAACAGGCAAGAGATTTTTCAAAACCATCTTACCCCGTCTTGGCAAGATTTAACAGTTCTGTTTATCCATTTCCGGATTTTATTCATTTCTGGATTTTAACAGGCAAGAGATTTTTCAAAACTGTCTTACCCTGTCTTGGCAAGATTTGACAGTTCTGTTTATCCATTTCCGGATACCGTGTATTTGTCAATAGTTGATGTATGGGCAGTTCCTTACCCAGAGGCCAGATTTGTCAAGAAGACAAGCTCCAAGTGGAGTGTCTTTGGTGCTCAACAGTCTCTCTGGAATAGGTCAGTGTTGCCAGGAGTGATTGTGTCTCACTACACAGAACTCTAAGATTAAATTAAGTGCCATTTTCTACAGCTCTTTGAAGAGGTTGAAGACTATTTATATATAATCTCTATGTATCTAAAGAACCTGATTAGTCTAACCATAAATATGACAGACATAGATGACTATTGATCTACAATTCTTAACATGTATCTAACTTAAAGACTAAGACAATAAGCAACTGTGCAATAAATGAGGACAATGACCTCCAAATGTAAACAATAAATATCAATACATAAACAATATATGAGTATCTTAATCAGAGGTAGAAATGTACGCTGCAATATGGTATACATATATCAATACAATATATATCAATACATAAAAAATGTTTTAAACAGGTAGAAGCATGCATACATACAATATTCAATATATGCCGATGTAATTATCTATAAACAATAACTCACAAATACCATTATTATCTATCCAATTATCCCCCCCTTTTTTTCCCAAAAGATCCCTGAGCTTATAAAATTCCTTTCCCAACTCTCAACCGTATACTAATTATAATCAATCCCTAAATATTGTTCCTAAATCTGAGGACAAACTTTGCTGAGAGAGGGGACATCGTCCTCTAGAATTACTTCCAGCTGTCATGGGGTATGGTTCTTTCTGGAGAATCCTGTGAAACTAAAATGATGGTTAAATTTCAATGTCAATGTCTTTTAAAATTGCAAACAGTCTCTGAGTATTTGGTGGAGGTCTGGCCAGAATGTTGTACAAGATGTGCACCATTTCAGCTAACCAAGTTGGAATCATCTGTGCAGCTGATACCCGAAACAGGACTTGTAGTAGCACTATCAGTATCATGATGTCATATCAACCGAGTGGAGTTGTCGTTATGTTGTTATGGGGGTCCCATCTTCTTCCTGGAAACTTCAAATGTCAGTGCAGAAAGAACTCATTGTTCATTGTGGAAAACTTCAACATTAATTATATAGACATATACAAACATATATTCAATGAAAGGTATGATAGACATATTCAATGAAAAGTATGATAGATATGAAGAAAAGCAAAGATGTTTTCTAAACTCATATTTCTTTCTGTCTCATATCATGGCTCTTGACATAAGACAGAAACTCCAGAAACTCTGGGTTTTTCTCCTAACAACAGGCTTGGAATTACAGAGGGACCAAACCAAGAGTACAACTCCAAAACCAGCTATATAAATTCAGAAATATGATTTAGTATATTCCAGAGCTTCATACTCACAGAACCTATTCAGTTTTCTTGATAATCCATATTGGGTAGTTATTTTTCCGGTTGTCAGTATTCAAACATCCAGGGTCCCTTGAATTTTTCAAAGACGAGTTTTTTTCTGTGGAGACAAGAAAGGACCTTGCCCCCATTTTATGTTTTTCTTACCACCTGTATGGTCTTCATCATTATAGATGCTGTCGTTTCTCCGTTCCAAGAGGTTTCTTCTCTTCAGATCTAACCTTTATTAATTTTGATGGTATCCACAATTTTTCTTCTCCTGTGGAAACAAGAGCAAAACCCCTTCCCCAACGCAGCACATCTCCTGGCTTCCACTGTGAGGTCAGCACATCCTTGAAATAAATTAGTTGATTTAATTCAGCAGACTTTTCCAATATCCAATGTCTTTCTGCAGCCGTTGTCCCCTTCCCATTAGCATTGAGAAAATTCAAGGTTAATAAAGCATTATGTAACCTATTCCTGGGGGTATTTTCCACCCCTTTCTGTTTGTTCAACGTATCTTTTATAGTTCGATTTGATCTTTCTGTAACTGCTTGACCTGTAGGATTGTATGGTATACCTGTAACATGCTTAATATTATAATAAGCAAAAAATCGTGTCATTTTTCTAGAAACATAAGCTGGACCATTATCCATCTTTATCTGTGTAGGTATACCCATGATGGCCATAACTTCTAATAAATGAGTGATTACTGAATCAGCTTTTTCTTAGCTTAAAGCAGTTGCCCATTGGAAACCTAGTACGTGTCAATGGTGTGATGTACATATTTTAATTTGCCAAATTCTGGAAAGTGAAACACATCCATCTGCCAAATTTCATTCCTTTTAATACCCTTTGGATTAGTCCCTGCAGGCAATGGTGTTTGGTTATAAAAAGAGCAAGTAGGGCATTTCTTTACAATCTCCTTAGCTTGTTGCCATGTAATAGAAAACTTTTTTCAAGCCTTTGCTATTGACATGATGTTTTTTTATGAAACTCGTATGTCTGCAGCACAATACCACTCAATAATTGATCAATATCTGCATTACCTTGTGCTAGAAGACCTGGCAGACCCGTATGGGATCGGATATGTGTTATATACATAGGGCAGAGCCTGTTTCTGATCATGTCTTGTACCTGGATAAACAATGAGGTCAGTTCTGTATCATCAGGTATAAATTCAGCAGTTTCAATATGCAAAATAACTCTTTCTGCATATTGTGAGTCAGTAATTATATTAAGAGGTTCTTTAAAATCCCTAAGCACCATAAGGATGGCATATAATTCTGCCTTCTGGACAGAATCATAAGGACTTTGTTCCACTTTACTCAATTCTTCTGATTTGTAACCTGCTTTCCCTGATTTATTAGCATTGGTATAAAATGTACGGGCTCCGGTTATTGGAGCATCATGGACAATTCGAGGGAGGATCCAAGAAGTTCTCTTTATAAAGATAAGTCTCTTGCTTTTTGGGTAATTGTTATTGGTTTCTCCCAAAAAATTAGCACAAGCTCTTTGCCATGGTTCATTGTCTTCCCACAACTTTTTTTTTATCTCATCAGCAGTGAACGACACTATAATTTCTGCTGGGTCTAGACCTACTAATTGACGAAGTCTCAATTTTCCTTTTATAATCAATTCAGAGACTTTTTCCACATAAGTTTTTAATTTTTTACTTGGTTTGTGTGGTAAAAAGATCCATTCTAAAATAGTATCTTCCCTCTGCATTAAAATTCCCGTAGGAGAAATTCTGGAAGGCAATATGACTAGAATGCAACTAAGATTTGGATCCATCCTATCTACATATGCCTCCTGTAATTTTTCCTCAACCATCATCAGTTCCTTTTCTGCTTCAGCTGTTAACTCTCTGGAACTATTCAAATTTTTGTCACCATCTAAGGTTTTGTTTAAATGAATTATTAGATCAGGTGTTATCCCAACAGCTGGTCGTAGACTGGAAATGTCGCCTAATAATCTTTGAAAGTCATTAAGAGTTCGTAACCGGTCTCTCCTGATTTGTGCCTTTTGAGTCTTAATTCTTTGTAAACCTATTTTATAACCTAAATAATTAACAGAATCTCCTCTCTGAATTTTTTCAGGAGCAATTTGCAATCCCTTTTAGGTAATACTATTTTTACTTCTTCAAACAGCCTTTCTAAGGTGTCTTTGTTTTGATCAGATATCAGGATATCATCCATATAGTGGTATATTATGGACTTAGGAAATTGCGTATAATTTTCAATTGTTGGCTTACAAAATATTGGCACAGGGTGGGAGAGTTTAACATTCCCTGTGGGAGGACGGTCCACTGGTACCTCTTTGCAGGCTGAGAGTTATTATAGGTAGGCACTGTGAAGGCAAACTTTTCTCTATCTTTTTCTTGTAATGGTATAGTGAAGAAACAATCTTTCAGATCAATAACTATAAGAGGCCATCCCTTTGGTAACAGGGAGGGCAGAGGAATTCCAGATTGCAGAGGGCCCATAGGTTGAATAACCTTGTTGATAGCTCTAAGATCTGTCACCATTCTCCATTTACCAGATTTTTTCTTAACAACAAACACAGGAGAGTTCCAAGGGCTGGTAGATTCTTCTATATGTCCAGCATCTAATTGCTCTTGTACCAGCTGTTCTAAAGCCTGTAACTTTTCCTCAGCTAAAGGCCACTGTTTAGTCCATATTGGTTTCTCAGTCAACCATTGTAGAGGCATGGCTGTTGGTACCTCTGAAGGGCCATCAATTGTGTTGTGTTCTTGTATAGCTCTAATGGCTGGTTTCCGCCATCTGTAATATCTTGTAATATTGTCCTTAGAAATATAGACTCTGGAAGCAGCAGGAATGTTAATTTGGGTATTCCATTGCTGCAATAGGTCATGGCCCCATAAATTCACTGCAATATTTGCTACATATGGCCTTAGTTTTCCTATTTGTCCGTCTGGACCTTTACAGTTGACCCATCTCGTGCTTTGTCTTACTCGAGATAGGGTTCCAATTCCTAAGAACTGAATATCTACCTCCTGAAGAAGCCAATGCGGATGCCAAGATTCTGGAGTAATGATACTTACATCTGCACCTGTGTCCAGTAAGCCAGTAATAAATTTGCCATTTACACACACTCTTAGCTGTGGTCTTTGTTCATTTATAGAAGTCTTCCAGAATATTCGTTTACTTTTTCCTCTTAGATTTCTTGATTCATTCACCACATTTAACTCATCCTTCAGGACGTTTTTGCTTTTAACAGCAGGCATGGGGCATTCTAATTTTCCTGAAGAGGCATGTTCTCTGCAGTGATCGGAAGTGACTGGACCACATTTGCCATGGGGGCCTTCGAGAGGCCCCCTATTGAGTTTCCTGATGGCAACGGGTTGCCCTGTTTATCTCTTGTTGACCTACACTCATTCGTCCAATGCCTGCCCTTTCCATATCTCCTACATAAACCTGAACGCTGAGTTCTCCTATTCCTGTTATTCCTGGAAGAGGCATTATTCCTGGAATTCCATTTTCTGCAGTCCTTTTCCTGTGTCCCATTTTGCCACAATAAAAGCATTTTGTAATCTGATGTCTCCTTTTACCTTTCGAAATTGCTTCTTGCACCCATGTTTCATTGCCATAATCAAATGTATCAACATTCATTGTATGTAAAACCCATCATTCATCCAAAGATGCTGATCTGAGCTTTAAAGGCCCCAGGATCCTTTTTGCATTCTACATTGGCATTCTCATAAGCCAAAGAATCAAGTACTATATTTCTTGCTTCTGGATCAGGTATCCCTATTTGTACAGCCTTAGTTAGTCTTTGTAAAAAGTCACTAAAGGGTTCTCTCTGACCCTGTTTGACCCTGATATACAATTCTACTCTCTGACCTGAGTCTTGAACCCTGTCCCAGGCCCTTAGAGCTGCTGTAGCACATATGGATAAAATGTTTTCATCATAAAGAGCTTGTTCCTGAGGATCAGAGTAAAGTCCTTCCCCTAGAATTTGATCTAGAGAAACCTCAATTCCTTTCGCCGATTCTTGTTGTTGTAAAAGTCTGGCCTCTTGTTTAAATAGGCATTTGAAATGCCATACAGGTCCGTTCTCTAGGACAGCTGACATGAGCTGGTTCCAATCTTGAGGGGTGGCCCTGCTGCTCAGAGCCCAGGATTTTAACATCTCCCTAACAAAGGATGAATGTAGTCCATAATTCACAATTGCTTGTTTAAATTCTTTCAGATCATTCATACGTATAGGCTCCCATGTATGTTCTTTAATGACCTTAGGGTTTTTGAAGCCAGTTATCTTTTCTGATGTTATTACTTTAAAGGCAGGTATAACTCTATGCAGACTGAGAATTTTTTGAAGTGGATGTTGCCTTTCTACTTTTTGCTCCTGTTCATCAGAGTCTATGATTTCCTCAATCTTAGTAAATCTGCTCACCATTGTCTTCTGTAAGTCCTGAATCTCCTGTCCAGTATTATGCTCCAAAGCCTTCATTAACGATTCTAAGGCAGAGGCAGTTGGATATCTGTGAGTTTGAGGTCAGCCTGGTGTAGTTCCAGGACAGGCTCTAAAATTATAGCAAAACCCTGTCTCAAACAAGCAAACAAACAAACAAACAAATCCCACCAGCCACAAACACTTATCCTTTCTACACAGTATTACTAACTGGTGACCAAGTATTCAAATATATGAAACATGGTGGGTCCTTCTCATTCAAACAACGATAGAAGCCAAGTTCATGTTTCTGAATGCAGGAATCCTGTGATTTGACACAAAATCTGAAATGTACTGTTTTGGAGATCAACTGTGAGTTTACCTCACGTCAGAATATATAACAATCTGTCCATACAGATCTTAGGAATGTAAGGGGGACTGGCTCAGTGCAGCAAGGGTTAAGTCACAGAATAACATGGCACCCCATCACCCTGGAGGAAACACGCATGTATTACAGGGGAGTGGACTTGAGCACAGATGACTTGCTCAGAGCCCTGGCCTTTCTCAGCTTTCTTCCGGGATTCATGGTTCCTTCTGTGCCATAGCATTAAGTGTTTCTCATTTTTAAATGCTTTTCAGGATTCTATCCCTCTCAACCAAATTTAAAAGTACTTTTTGTCTTGATACCTTGCAACTTCTGTTATCCATGGTTTGGGCCACGTTTTCTAACCCAAATATGTGCCTTGAAGTTTCCAGAAACAGCCTGTGATTGCCACCTTGTTGCAAGTGCTAGGTTTATAGACTTGAACATTTCTAAATGCTGCAAGATAACTGCTACCTGTTGAAATTTATTTACTTGCCTGCTGTCTAGTACTGAGATTCCTTCTATGACTCATAGATGTAAAATAATCCTGGAGCAGTCAATATCAACAGAGACTTGAGAGATATAGAGACAATCTGATAACAGAGTAGAACTCATAAAAATTTCATTGTAAAACATGCTGTAAAGAGGACTTCTAAGGAAGCAACCATTTCTGTCTATAAACTAATGGCCTCTTTCCTTGTAGGGATATCTTTCTCATCCTCAGAAGGACTTCCAGATCTGACATGTACTTCTTTTATATACTGGAAAAAATGTAAACATGGAAAGTCCATACCACAGATCATGGATAGGTATGAATTTATCTTGGATATTTATGCTCAAGACAACTAAAGCTTCTAAGACATTACTGGAAACTCAAGATACTTTATGTCCAGGCATTAACTCTTGAATGGAGGACTCAACACATAGGGCAAAATGTTTATGCAAAGGATACTCAGACCTTTAGTACTGTAAAATGAGTTTCTCTGGAACAAAACACACACATGCTGAAGAATATGAAGGTTTATTGACTTATTAGGACTTCATGGTTATGGATTGTTTGCTTGTTGGAGCAAAAAAATTTCTTGAGCTGTCACTAGTCCCCAACAATCCTAGAGCTTGCGCGAGCATCTTATTTTCTCTTGGGTTAAATCTTTGAAATACATTTGAGTAGGAGTGCATTATTTCCCACTAATATCTAAGCTAAAAGTCATTAAATATCACTTGAATTATATAGCTAATATTTTTCTTTTTATTTATTCTTTGGGGATTTCACATCATGCATTTTGATCCCTCTTATATCCCCTCTCCTCTCCTCTGCCCTCTGCTCTTGCAACCTAACCAAAATTAAAACTAAATAAAAAATGAAACAAAACAAAGACAAGGAAAACCAAAAAGAGACAAAAGAAGAGTCTTATGGAAATTGTAGTGTGGCCCATTGAGTCACCCAGTTTACTACTTAGTCCACTCATCTTTACTTGCAAGTGCTCATTGCTGTAAGTCATTGGTCTAGCTTTTCCCCTCTGACATCTACTATAACAGTGATATAGGCTTTCCCTGGGGCTCCTTTGGATATCCTGTAAGTTTGTCCCCTTTATAGGCTCCAACAGTTCATAAATGAGGTGGACTAACTCATAGTTCTGGTTCTGGGCCTGGTTGCTAGGTTGTCTTGCTAGTTTTCCCTTATCAATACCCAGACAAGCTCTCCAGTATTGCCTTGGCCACCTCATCCGATTCAGTCTATAGCAAGAAGCAAGACCAATTCTCTTCTTCTTGGACATTCAAATCCAGGTGCTCCTCACTCATATTGACATGGGACAGCTCATGATTGCTATAAAAGGCATGCAAAGTGATGGGCTTTGCTAAAATGCTGACAGTTTGGGTCTGGGGTCATAAAATGACTCCCAGATTAAAAACACTATCTGTTCTTCCAGAGGTCCTGAGTTTAATTCCTAGCAACCACATGTTGGCTCAAAACCATCTATAGTGAGATCTGGTGCCCTCTTCTGGCAGCAAGCAGAGCATTGTATACATCATAAATAAAACTTAAAAATTGCCAACAATTTGTTATCCCAACAGTATATCTGACAAATACAGATGGAATATTCTAAATGGCAACTGTTCATCACAGTTCACTTTCTGTTGCTGTGACAAATACCATCATCAAAAGGAACACGTGGAAGGAGGGGTTTATTTCGATGTATATCTTAAAGTCCATTTTGGAAAGAAGCATGGCCAGGAACTTGAAGACAGTAATGGAAACAGAGACCATTGTAGAATTCTGCTTGCTGGTTTTCTTTTTTCTTCCTGGCTTGCTCAACCTGAATTCTTATAAAACACATGATATCTTTAGGGAGATTGCTTTTCACAGTGAACTGTATTTTCCTACATCAATAATCAACTAAGAAAATGGCCCACAGACATGCCTACCGGCCAATATGATGGGGGCAATATCTCAAGGTTTTTTCTTTCCTGACGATTCTAACTTGTGTCAATTAAGTAATAGTAACAGGAATAGTAGTGAACACCCACCACCAGCAAGCATGCAGTACACTCCCCTAATCGCAAGCCTGTAATTGAGATATGATAAACTGGAGGAGTAGAGAGAGTGAAAACTATAATCAGGATATATTGAATGAGAAAAGTTATCTTCAATAAAAGAAAAAATGGAAGATATACTGCTTTCTAAATTTCAAGAGTAACTCTACCATTCTTAAGGCATTTGTAAAGCTAGGTGGGAGATATGCCAACACCATGAAAACAAAGAAACTGCTTCCGAATCATCTCAAACGATAATAATAAGACAAAGTAGAATCTGTCTGCTGGGGATTGGTTCTTAATCAGTTGGGTGTCATAAGTTAGGGTTTGGCTCAGGAAGATGAGGCTACATCAAAGTTAATTGTGGCTATTTCGGTGCATGCAGCTGAGTAGATTTTTTTTGAAATGGATACTATCCAGAGAGAAAGAAGGGCTTTGAGGTAGGAGCTTTAGAGTAATTAATGTCCTTAGTTTTTCCCTAAGTTCATTTCAAACTTAAGTGCACTGGAAAGATATTTACATTGGTTGCAGGGAAGAAGTGTTGTGTATGAGCTAATATTATTGTAGAATGTAATTGAAGGGTTTTTAGAAGTTCAGCATAAGGTGAAAGCTAAAATGCAGAGAAATGAGGTAAAATTTAGGATGTGATAATAAAATTGACAAATAATGCTTTCAGTGAAGACGATGGTGAAAAGCAGTCTGAAAGTTCTCATTCAGTCCTATAATTTTTATATAATTTTATATAATTATATATAATTTTTAATTCTCTAACTAATAATCTAACTGGAGTTCTTCACAGGTTTAGCTCTTTAGCAAAAAAGTTCTGGTGCTATAAATTGTCTCTTTTTTTCATTTTAACATGCTTTATTTATTTATTTTTATTTATTTATTAAGAATTTCCACCTCCTCCCCGCCTCCCATTTCCTCAGTTGTGATAGACCACTGTGAGTTTGGGGAAAGAGCTTTATGGCACATTTACTTTCTTTGATATGGACTGATACTGGATGTAGGTGGACATGTCTGACTGCAGTGTGGTTCACTTTCATCTTGTAATTCACATGCTGGAAGGACCATCTTCTCTTGTTTTGTAGTGATGAAAGGGAAAAGAGCAGAGAGATAGGGCTGAGGATGGAGGAATTCATGATGTGCATGCTAGGGGTTAAGGCTCATTGTTGCCAATCATTAATCTCTTTCCTTATGGTCAACTTACAATAGTCAGATTCATTTCAATATTGTTTCCTTTCTAAACTATAACATTGTAGTTTAAGTGATGGCAAGAAAATGACTGATAGAAGCTATCTTTTCACAATAGTGGGTTTTAATTTTGGGAGTAGCTCACAAGCAAGAAAGAGCACCTTTGAGGAGACTGGATGTTCAGTGGTAGATTTCCAGGATACTGGAAGATCTAAAATTCTCAAAACCTCAGATTTCAGGGCAATGCTTACATTCCACCTTCCCCACACCCATCTTAGTCAAGGTGGAAGTTCTCAAAGAAGTGTATAAATGAATGCTATTTGACTATCTTAACTTAGATTTTTTTTTGATTTGGCAAGAAAAGTAGTCAAGAAAAAACTGTCCAGCAAATTTTACTCTGTTGCTGTAGAAAAAGGCAAGACAAATGTCCAAAAATAGACTGTAAATCAACCACTGTTTTACAAACTGTGACAAATTCATTATTTGTATAAATTGATTAATATTCTCAATGTCACAAAACAATATAGAATATGCAAATATACAGTTTGTAATATATTCACATTTTATATGTGTTTATGTTAGTTCTTCAATACATAACACCTGCTTTTAGGACATGATTGAGCATATATACGTGATTAAATAAAATATGTACATTATTCAAAAACACACAATTTTGATGTTACAGATATGGTTAGAATGTTCTATTCTCTGCACAGGCAAAACAGATGGGAGATTCACAGAGTTAATGACTGATCAGCAAAAAGGGACTCACAGTTGGGAAACCTGCAACAACTATTGAACCCATGTTTACCAGGAAAAATCCTGGATTATTTGAAACGGACAAATTAATTTGTAAAACGCAAGAAAGGGCATAAAAGAAGACAAAAGTGCTCACCAAGAGCAGAATAATCTTTGTGGCTCGGGACTCAGCAGAGGATTTGAGGGACAAATTGCTTCTATGAATGTGCTTCATTCTCTGCTTGTGTCTGTAGAGGATGCAAAACATGGAGCTACTGGACCAAATCATCAGCAACACGAAAAACACATCAGGACTTGTGTGTAATACTGCAGCAAGAATGTCAATGGCTTTGTCATGACGAACGGCAGAACAGAATCCAAACCATTTTAAATTTGTCATATTCCTATGGTTCAATCTTGCAGTTATATACATAGCAAAATCAATGTTTATTATGAGGGCGAGGATCCAACTTATATATACACTAGCAACAATGTACCTGGGAGCCTGGACTTTAAGGTGTGTCCATCTGGAGCCCATTGGGCTGATGGTAATGGCCTGGAAGATACTTAAGAAGCAGGTGCTGCTGAGAGACACATTCCTCCCTATTCTGTGAAGATAGAAGATCAGTTTGCATCCAAAATCATTGAGGAAGTCTTTCAAACCTAAAGTTTCCATTGTATGGGGAACTCCTTTAGACAGAAGAGTTAAAAGGTTAGCTGCAATCAAGTGCTGCAGAATCCAATCTGTGAGCCTTAACCTGATCCCACTGAAGTAAAGCAGAAGATAGTTGTAGACTAAGAAGGAGTTGCCCAGGACTCCAATTGCAGTTTGTGATAAAAATATCATTTTTACAACCATATCACTGGCTTCCATAATGTCAACTCTTGCGGTCTCAGGATTATAGCATGTGAAGTAGATGAAGTTATATACTGTGTTCTATGTCCATAATAAGAATAATGCAAAATCCTTCTTTGATTTTTTTAAAACATTTAATCAAAAAGTGGCATTATAACCTAAAAGAAAGTGTATAATGTATAACTCCTAGCTTTGAATATATGGTAATGCAGTTTAGTCAATATTCACAGTCAGTGTGGAATCCTCTACTCTGACTCCAGTTATGCAGATGCAGAAAAGTGAGATAAGATCATCTGAGTCAATTATTTGTAAATTCATGGTTAATGATAAAGTGAGGACTTTCAAGTCCATAAAGTCAACAGTTAGGCTACTGTGACTTTTTTTTTCCACAGGTAGTTCCACAACTACCTGTGAAACCATTCAATTCAGTACTTAAAATGAATATCCTGATACTTAGGTTTGACTTTTATACATTTATACCTTTCCAAAATTACTGTTGCTGCGTGTTTTGTAGTGGATATTTTGTTTCCGTGTGTGTTACTGTTTCTTGCATGAGTGAGTACCTATTCCTAGAGAACACTGGGTATTTTTTAATGTACAGTAGGAACTATAACACTTCAGGAACCAGTGTCAGGAAAAATCATATACATCAGTGCAAAATTGTCCCACATTTCAGATAGCTGCCTTTGCTTCATGGATTATTTATATTTGTTAAAAAACAATTAAAATAGTAGCCTAGTGGAAACCAATCATACTCACATGTTTTTCCTTAATTTCAATAAAAAAGAACACGTAATAAAAGTGTGTGGCGCACACACAGTACGACTAGGAATCTGATGACCTATTTCAGTGCTAATTGGTACCTGAGCAATGATCTGTGAGCACAAACATAAGGTATGCTCACTATGCATACACTCTGTCTTTTGTCAGCATGAAGATT
Organism: Myodes glareolus; assembly: GCF_982192425.1. Lineage (NCBI taxonomy): Eukaryota > Metazoa > Chordata > Mammalia > Rodentia > Cricetidae > Myodes > Myodes glareolus. The sequence goes on from NC_142026.1 coordinate 77,980,349, forward strand.
TGTGCTTTGTAAACCTTGAAGTATTTGAGGTTGTACAGAAGGCATATTAGTTAAGGTCATTAGCTGCTTTTCCAAAGGACCCGAGTTCAATTCCTAGCATAAATGACTGTTCAGACAGTCCTGAATGTTCCAACACCCTCTTCTGGACTTTAAGCATTCCAGGCACACATGTGATACACAGATGTACATAATTTCATACACACAAAATGAAAGTAAAGGGAATACACCTCAACTTTCCAATTCTTACTATTAAAGAATAAATAAATAAAATATAGCGTTCATTAGAAAAACCATTAGATTCACATTGTAATTAAACTTAGATTGTAATATCTAAGCAAACTTTCAATTTACTCCTCTATATCATTATATATTCTACTATCAAATTAGTCCAGAATATATACTATATATGCATATATACACATATATGTCAATTAACACACACATGTACACATATATGTATATATGTTGGACTATTTTGTTAGTATATTATAAATATATATGATATATGATATATATATATATATGTGCGTGTGTGTGTGTGTGTGTGTGTGTTTATTTATATCAATTAAGGAAGAATGATGTAAAAGCACGATGGTCCACATCTGACTGGCAGTGTCTAACTTGCTAAACAATGATGGTGATTTTTGTGTCAAGGTCCCTGAGTATGATTTAGGAGGACAGTAGCTGCATCACAATCTCAGAATACTTGGCTTTTGAGGTAAATACAGTCTCTCTCTCCATCAATGGCCTCATAGGTCAGAGTTTAAGATTTTCTACTCAAGCACACTGCATGCAAATATGCTTTCACACGGGATTCCATGATTCATTTACCTTCCTCCCACTCTCTGAAGCACCTCTCAAAAATATATAGAATCAGCTCATCAGCAGGAAGGTTTCCCATGATCATGGCTGAGCAGTAGACCTATTTTAAAACATTGCATTCCAGCATTCAGTATGTTTTGGGAAAAATCACAAGAATTCCAACGAGTAGAGGATTGATAAAGATAAGAATGTCAGAGACTGTGTTCTGTGTCTATTACCTCATGTTCGTTTTGCCTGTGTCCTGAGTCTGTACTTCATTCAGGTTTTTTCTTTAGTTGCCAGGTGGCTTTGTTATGTTACTTAATTCCAAGTTGCTTTTCTGGAAGTCTTGATTAGCTGGAGTCTTCAGATGAGTTTTGTTCTGTGAATTCTGTCTCACAGGCTCTATGAGTGCATTCCAAGTGCTGTTTATTTTCTTAGGACGGCAATCTCACAGCCAGAGTCTTATGGTCCCTGACATATTCTGGTGGGAGCCACCAGTGCCTGAGATATGGGTATATTATTCCGTGACCTCACCTCCCAACAGACCTGCAATTACCTTTTCACCTTCAGTAGTAATGGGTACACAACATTGCATAAGGCAGGTAGAAACTTTTCTGAGCATCTTTTCCCCAGATGTCAGGTATCAAAAACAATTTCAAGTTTCTTACTATCCTCTAATTGAAGTGTTGCGGTTTATAGCTGCTGATATATGCTCAGTTCCCTGGAGACCAGTATGAATGATGAAATTCTGATGCCTGTCTTCTGTATGCCATTGAGGTAAGTTTACATCATTCTATTTCATGATTAAGTGATGTGTCATGTGACCAAATTCAGTTTATCTATTTCTGAAGTGAGAGATCTCCTTTTAATCCAGTTCCTGGAATTTTGGTGTGCCCAGTCAAAATATTTTTTGTGTCTAATTCATAACTTTGATTTTCCTACTACTATGTCTTTCATTAGAAATCAAAAAGGCAGCCAGGCACGCAATGGAGGTCCACACCTTTAATCCCAGCTCATGGTAGGCAAAGGCAGGTGACTCTCAATGAGTTTGAGGCCAGCCTGGTATGCAGAGTTAGTTTCAGGACAGGCTGGAATACACACCCAGACACAGACACACACACATACACATACACAACAAGCAAAGATAAAAATCCACCACCAAAACACACAGATTTTATAAAGGATAAAAATATAATAATGTAATATAATGTATGAGATACATAGTATAATATAATATGAAAGAAAAAATCTAACACATCAACTTGGGCTAAACAAACAAAGAGGAATGAAGACCCTAAGAGAAGCCACAGAAACTGAGACCCCCTTATTCACACAGGTAGGAATCTCATAAAAACACTAAACTGGAAGCTACAATATATAAGCAAAGAACATGGTGCAGACCCATGCAGGTCATGTGCTTGCTGACTCAGTGTCTGTGAGTTTATATGGGCTTGATCATGCTGATTTAGTCGGTCTTGTTTTCTTGGTGTCTTGAATTTTCTCTGCTCTTACACGTTTTTATGTCCTTTTCCATTAAAATCTCTTAGCTCTTTGGGACATGATTTGAAAGAGACATCCCAGGTAGGACTGAGTGTTTTAAATTTTCTCAGTCTGTGTAATGTCTGTCTGTGGATCTCTGTATTCATTTCCATCTACTGCCGTAGGAAGCTAGTAGGTACAGAAAAAAAATACAAAAGAGACCAAGAGACTACTGGTAAAGAGGCCTCAGGAGGGCTAACGGCCTTGGATCCAATGGGATGAGTCAGACAGTGAAAAGGGAGCTAGCAATGTACTCATAATAGAAGATACATCTCAACCCTGACCTTTAACACAAGGGAACACTATATTTTCCACAGGGAGGAGAAATTTGGGGGAAAGTTAAGGAGCTTCCATGGGTTGTCAGTGTTCCATTCTGATATGAGACATGGATGCACTGAAACAGTATGGGCATACATGTCTCTTGGTATCCTGTCAGAACAGAGGATCTGGCTGTAGTTGTAGGCTCAACATGCTGTAGCATGTTCTTGTTACCTCTTTTATCTGAGCTGAGTTTGTCAGTACAGGTCATATTTAAAAATTATAGCAGAGATAAGCAGAGGTCCCACAGTCATAGGAGTACCCTACAGTAAGGCAGATGAATGGCTTCTGGGGAAGAAAAGTGGAGTAAGAAGACTGGACTCAGAGAAATTGTCCAGATTGTGTCTCTCGATTAATGTCAGAAGAAAGGCAGTAAAACCAGGGGACTCAAGAAAGTTGACAAATTCAGTGCAATTTGTAGGGCAAGACTAATTTTTATTATTATATTTTTATTACATACTCATTTTATTATATAATTATTTTATTATATAGTCATTGTTATTATTACATCTCCATTAATAAGTTATGTGATTATAGTACTTCAGAGAAGCCCGATTTACAGACCATTATGCTCAAGATCATACAGCTTACAATTGTGCTGTCTTCAGAAAAACACCTTAGGAGTGTGACCATTAGTTACCCTAACAATTCTCTAGAAATTGAGGGAAACTGCAGAGATTGTCATGTTCCTATCCAAATATATGTCTTTTTTTTCATTTCATGTTCTCATTGAGAAATATGCACATTGCCTTTTCTGAGCACATGCCCTAAATGTATTATATTCTCATACAACTTTATTCTAAGTTTAACTCTGGATGTCACAGTGTTCTTCATCCATTATGTTCTTCCCAGCACAACTATCTTGAAAAAATTTAGGTGCAGATTAGGAGGTATGCTCTTTTTATGTTTTGCTGACTCTTGCTCATATTTTATTGTAGTAGCCAATTATCTTCAGAACACCAGGATCCACTGGTACTTGCTTGGAGAAGGCAGAGATCCTGCTGACCCCAGGTAAAAATGTTCATAATCCTAGAGTGTTTCACAATATTGGAAAATCATGTCGAAAATTGTAAAATTATAAGGAAGGACTCCAAATAAGTTCACTCTGTGTTAGTGGGAAAGGACATTTAATCAAGGTTCTGTAAGTGTAAGGTTAAAATTTCCAGTCACAGGTGTGAGCTGCATTCCCTCCTCCACATTTCATTATCATTTTTGCCATTTTAGATGGGTAATTGAAAGAACAAAATGAGCCATTATTGCAAAAGATATAACACTTTGCTTTCAGGACGATCTAGGAGATGAACAAGAGAAGAGCTGATGTCCAACAGAGTACTGCATAGCATCAAAAAATAATGATATCTTGAAATTTGTGGGAAAATGGATGGATCTAGAAAACACCAATATTGAGTGAGGTAACCCAGTCCCAGAAAGACAAATATTATATGTACTCACTCATAAGTGGCTTTTAGATATAAGGCAAATAAAACCAGCCTACAATTCACAATCCCCAAGAACCTAGACAACATTGAGGACCCTAAGAGAGATAAACATAGATCTAATCTACATGGGAAGTAGAAACACAAAAGGTCTTCTGAGTAAATTGGGAGCATGAGACCTATGGGAGAGGGTAGAAGAGGCAGGGAGAAGAAGAGAGGGGATTGGAGGAAAATATATAGCCCAGTAAAAACAATAAAAAAAGAAAAGCTGATGTCTCCTCTATGCTGGCCTCTGCAGTTCCAGAAGTCACTATTCAAGCTGATGCGGGTGAAATGTCCCTGAGAGCTTGGTCACTTATGGTTTTGGTGTATTACACTGTCAGTACACTGAATAAATTGTGCCTAGGGATGCAATAGTAGCTTGGCAATTACAGCAGTAGTCAAATGATTACTGAATGCATTTAAGATGTTTCACAGGAATTTTATGGTGTTTTGTCCTTACCAGGGTAGAGAAATTTAGCTGGAAAGGTCTTAGGGCCTATAGGTGAGACCAGTGCTATTGTATTGATTAATGAACATGATAACAGGGCACACTGCTTCTTGAACCTTGTTGCTTATACCCGTAGATTATGTGTAACATTGACTTCAGTAATAGATTTTATATACTTCTAGTGTGCTGCAGTTAGTGCATAATGGTACATTCATTGAATTATTGAAAATAAGTGATCATTGATGCTGTATGCATTGGTCAATTCTCAGGCATAAATTATAGAATTTAGACAGACATATGTTTTAGCATTTAAAGACTGGCAGAAAATAATGGGGGGAATGTAAAGGCTATATGAGACAGAAAAAATGACATATTATGTAGCTACTTTCTCAGATTTGGAACAATTGCTCTTAGAGGTAAGAGTAACTCAAGAGGCTCAGGAGGGATAAAGAACAGTAATGTTTAAGAGTTATAGAGAAAGTTTATTGTGGGCTTAGAAATCAAGTGGCAAAGGAACGGTGCTGTGGGATAATGCTCTTGTACCCTGTAATGATTTGTCATTCATATTGGTATAATAAAAATGCTGATTGACCAGTAGACAGGCAGGAAGTATAGATGGGGTTACCATACTAGGAGAATTCAGGGAAGAGAAAAGGCTCAGTCTGTAGCCACCTGCCAGTCACAGCGGAAGCAAGATGAGAATGCCTCACTGAATAAGGTACCAAGTCATGTGGCTTAATATAAATAAGAATTATTAGTTAATTTGAGTTTTTTTTGAAAGTAATTTTATTAAATTATAAAAGTTTCCATTTCCGCCCCTCTTCCCAACACCCTCCCACTTCCCCCACTCCCTCTCCTCCTCCCTCTTCGTCCCTTAGGGCAGTCAGGGTTTCCTGCCCTGTGGGAAGTTCAAGTTCCTCCCCCCTCCCTCCAGGTCCAGGAAGGTGAGTATCCAAACAGACTGGATCCCCAAAATCCAGTATATGCAGAGGAAACAAGTCCCAGTATCATAGTCAATGGCTTTTCAGAAAGACTTCGGGCCAGCCACCTTCAGAGAATCCGGCCAAATTCCGAGAATCTGGTTAGATCACGTCCTCGTTCAGTCCCAGTCCAACTGGCCTTGGTAAACTCTCAGTAGATCAGTCCCCTTGTATCAGTGGGTGGTAGCATCCCTCGCAGTCCTGATTTCCTTTTCATTTTCTTCGTCCTTCTGCTCCTCATTTGGACATTGGGGGGCTCAGTCCGGTGCTCCAATGTGGGTCTCCGTCTGTATCGCCATCCATCGTAGGATGAAGGTTCACTCTGATCTTGCCTTCCTTGCTCAGATGTGATGAAACATTGAGAAAACCCAACTGATCTTCATAGAATAGAGAATTTCTAAGTGACAGCCATATAATTAAGTAAAATAAAAATCTGTTAGAGACATCATCATCCCCAGTTTAAAGGTATATTGCAGAGTGAATGAAGGATAAACTGCATGTTATTGAAATGAAAACAAATTCATTGACCATGGGATAAAATCGAAAACCTACATATAAATTCACAATTCTAAAAATACCTATTTTTTTTTAACAAAGACAACAATGAACATTGGAGAAAACACTGAATTTTCAAGAAATGTTGCCGTTCAAATTATAGAGGTCCATGTAACAGAATGAAATTTGATTCATCTCTATTTTCATATATATTGACTTTAATATTTCTTCAAACAATATATTTTGATCATATCATTTTTCATCCCCTACCTTCTCCTACATTTTCTGCACTCTCCCTACCCCATGAATTTCAAGTTTGTTCCCTCTCTGTCTTTCTCCCAAATCAAACCCAAACAACCAAAATAAATCAATAAAACTGAAAAAGACAAAAATACCAATACAAATAAAAATTGTAAAAAAATTAAATGAAAATATGAAATCCATTTTGTGTTGGCCATCTAGCCCTCAGAATTCTGCCTGCTCTGCCCTGTGTGTGATATATTTCCACTGGAGGAAAATAATTTTCTTCTCTAGTCTGGAATCAATTACCAATAGCTTCCTTCTTAGGAATGGGACCTTACAACAAAATTCCCTTCTCCATATTGGAATTTTGTCTGTCTTAAACTTGTTCAGGTCTTATGCTTGCTGTCACAGTTGTTTTTAGATCCTTACTTTAACTTGTAGAAAACTTAGTGGTAATGGATCAAGGACCTCAACTGAAGTCATAACTCCCTGAATATGAACAAAGAGAAAGGAGGGAACACACTTTCATTTATAAGAATAAGAATGGACTTTTAGAACAGAACCCCAATAACACAAATGTTAGTACCAATGATTGAATGTGGGATTACAAGGAAGTCGAAAACTTCAGTGTAGCAATGGATACCATTATCAGAGTGAAAAGTCAGCATGCAAAGTGGGAAAAAATCTTTACCAGCGATTCACCTGACACTGGGTTAGTATCTAGCATAGGCAAAGAACAACAAGAACATAAAAACAAAACAAACAAAAACTAAGGAAGATAAACATCCAATTAACAGTGGGACATCAAACTAAGAGATTTCTCACAAGGAAATGAAATTTAAAATTACTTTGATATTTGATATTACCAAATCATAATGGCTAGTGTTGACAAATGCTGATCTGGATGTGGGGAAAGAAGAATACTCATTCACTTCTGGTGCGAGTACAAACTTTTGAATCCAGTATATAAATTAGAGTGGAGGTGCCTCAAAAAGCTGGCAATCGATCTATTATAACTCAGCTAAACCACTCCTAGTTTATTTACCCAAAATACTCCATATTCTACTCTGTAGTTACTTGCTCATCCATGTTCACTGTTAACTATATTCATAATAGCCAGGAAATGGAACCAGCACGGATATCTATCAAAATATGACATATTTAAACAAAGGAATATTATTCATATTAGAGAAAACAAAAATTATGATATTCATACATGAGAAGAGCTTTAACAGTGATTATTAGTATGGTAAACCAGACCAAGAAACAACACTGTATATTTTCTGTCCTTTGTGGATGTTATCTTTGAGTCTTTATTAATGGATGCTTAATTTGGAATACCCACAGAGGTCATGAAACTGGTACAGGCCCGTTGGGGTATATCTCAAGGTAGGGGAGATAGAATGTAGTGATGTCAAGGTTAAAGGAGAACAATGAAACTGAAAGGGGTAAATGCAGGGGGAAATAGGAGGGCAGATTAGAGGAGGGAAAAGAAATCTAGAAAAGGGAGATCAACAGCAAAAAGGAAGAAAATACAACTGAAGACTAATATCTTTATTTCGTCACAAGTATAACCCTTCTTATACAACTTAAATGAGTCTTCTCTTTATGCTAATTATTAATTAAAACATTTTAAAATAAATTATTATTTGGTTTTTAATTGCTTTTTACATATGAACAGAAGGGACCTCAAATAGTACTAGACCTGGCCTTTTTTTATTCTTTTCTGAGAGATGCTAAATTAGGTAAATAAAGCCTATTGCACATATTTTACAGAGTAAGTAAAATACAGTGACATGATAAACATAGACTAAGCAATACAAAGAAGAGGATACTGCTATTGGTTCATTGAATGTAACACCCCCCCCATCAACAATTTTTTTTCAGAATTTCACTTTTGCTATGGGAGCAACCAAAACAAGAGAAATACAACCACAAACGCATTATAATAGAGAAAACAGAAATAAATGTGGATTCAGATATGTTCTCATATGTTTCTGTCATTCATGGTTCCAAAAGACTATCATTGTCTGAAGAGTGTGTGAACATGACACACTGAGTGTTGGGTGAAGCATTATGAACAAATGTGCATTGTGTGTTCCTCAGATGATCATGGGGCATGTGTATCCCTGATAAAAATGAATAATGGAGTCAATACTCTGGAGTTACAATTCATAAAAAAGGAATTTACGGTTGAGAAACAGCCAGATATTGCAATAGACATGATCAACAGGAACCAGATAGGATTATAAACAATAGCCAATCAAACTGGACAAATGTAGGAAAGCAAGTAAAAGCAGACAAAGGTGCTCACTAGAAGAAGGGTGGTTTGGGATGCTCTGGTATTTGGTAAGGATTGAGGAGAGACCTTGCTTCTGGGCATGTCTTTCATCCTTTGTTTCTGTCTGTGCAGGATGAAAACCACAGTGCTGTTTTCTGCACATAATATCAGAGAATTAAAGATATACATGTGCAGAATTTTATCAGTTTCCCTGAGATTAACAGAAGAGTACCCAAGTCCTTTAGCATTGTGACATTTTTATTGTCCTATTTTGAACATACATTTATAGCAAAAATTATACTAATAATGAGGTTCAAAATACAACTAAAGTTTACAAAAGAGACAATGTAATTTTGAAGTTTTTAATTTAAGCTCTACACATTTTGAGTTTTGGGAACTGACAGTGATGAATTGTCAGACATGCAAGAAGATGGTACTGACATTGGAAATTTTCTTGCCCACTGTGTGGAGATATTAAAGGCCTTTGCCTCCAGAATTTTGGAGGAAGTCTTTTCAAGCAAGAGCTGCCATGGTCTGAGAGAGTTAAGAAATTGGTTACAATTGAGTGCATCAGAATCCAGTCTGTAGACCTTAAACTCTTCTGTGTAAATGAAAGAAAACAGAGAGCAATAGAGGAGAGAGAAACTGCCCAGAACTCCAACTTCAATCTGTGATAAGACCACCCCGATATTCACATCATTGGTTGCCCTTCTGTCTGATTCTGGCGTTTGAGTGTCAGGTTCCTGCATGGAAAACATATCGTGGTCTATATGTGATAGGTCTCTTGAAATCTACCTTTCTCTGTTTACCATTCTATATGGGAATAGTTAGTTATTCCATGTTTTTCTAAGCAAAAAAGTAGAGCTTTAGCAATGTACAAGTCCCTACCGTGAAGGAAACATAAAGAATTTGTTTGCCAAAAAAAAAAAAAGAAATTGTTTTCCCTATCCACCATATATGCAGAATTTGCTGCTACGATGAATTTGATTCTGAAGATGAAGGATGAGGGGAACTTAGTTATTCAGAAAAACAGTGAGTGATTGTATTTTTAGTCTTTTGTTTCATTTCATTTTTTTTATTAATAATTTCCACCTCCTCCCATTTCCCTCTCCCCACTGCCCCTCCCTCACTAGTCCAAAGAGCAGTCAGGGTTCGCTGTCCTGTAGGAAGTCCAAGGTCCTCCCCGTTCCATCCAGGTCTACGAAGGTGAGCATCCAAACATTCTAGGCTCCCACAAAGCCAGTACATGCAGTAGGTTCAAAACCCAGTGCCATTGTCCTTAGCTTCTCAGTCAGCCCTCATTGTCTGCCTCGTTCAGAGAGTGTAGTTGGTCTCATGCTCCATCAGTCCCAGTCCAGCTGTCCTTGGTGAGCTCCCATTAGATCAGCCCCAACGTCTGATTGGGTGGGCACACCCCTCGCAGTCCTGACTTCCTTGCTCATGTTTTCCCTCCTTCTGCTCCTCATTTGGACCTTGGGGGCTCAGCCCATTGCTCCAATGTGGGTCTCTGTCTCAATCTCCATCCATCGTCGGTTGAAGGATCCCTCTGATCCTGACTTCCTTGCTCATGTTCTCCCTCCTTCTGCTCCTCATTTGGACCTAGAGGGCTAAGTCGAGTGCTCCAGTGTGGGTCTCTGTCTCTATCCCCATCCATCGCCAGACAAAGGTTCTATGGTGATATGCAAAATATTCATCAGTATGCTTATTGGACAAGGCCAGTTCAGGACCCTCTCCTCTGCTGCCCAGGGAACAATCTGGGTACCTCTCCTTGGACCTGGAAACTCCTTGAGAGACGAGTCTCTTACAAACCCTAAAATGGCTCCCTTAGTTGAGATAAATATTTCCCTGCTCTGATATCCATCCTTCCTCCCTCCCCCCATCCTATTTCCCCAAGCTATCCCCCATACTCCCGTTCTCCCTTCTCTCTAATGATGTCCTTTACTTCCACGCCCACCCCACCCCTCCCACCCCCGTGCACCCAAGTTTGCCTGGCAATCTTGTCTACTTCCAATATCCAGGAGGATAACTATATGATTTTCTTCAGGTTCACCTTCTTATATAGCTTCTCTAGAATCACGAATTATAGGCTCAAAGACCTTTAATTATGGCTAGAATCCACTTATGAGTGAATACATATCATATTCCTCTTTTTAAGTCTGGGTTACCTCACTCAGTAAAGCGTTTTCTATTTCCATCCATTTGCATGCAAAATTCAAGAAATCATTGTTTTTTACCGCTGAGTAAAAATTTTGTGTATATTTTCCACACCTTTTTAAACCATTCTTCTATTGAGGAGCACCTAGGCTGTTTCCAGGTTCTGGATATTACAAAAATTGCTGCTATGAACATAGTTGAACAAACGCTTTTGTAGTATGTTAGGGCATCTCGTGGGTATATTCCCAACAGTGAAATTGCTGGGTCCTGAGGGAGGTTGACTCCCAGTTTCCTGAGAAACTGCCACACTGATTTCCACAGTGGCTGCACGAGTTTGCATCCCCACCAACAATGGATGAGTGTTCCCCTCCCTCCACATCCTCTCCAGCATAGGCTATCATTGGTGTTTTTGACTTTAGCTATTCTGACAGGTGTAAGATGGTATCTCAAAGTTGTTTTGATTTGCATTTCCCTGATCACTAAGGAGGTTGAGCATGACCTTAAGTGTCTTTTGGCCATTCGAAGTTCTCCTGTTGAGAATTCTCTATTCAATTCAGTATCCCAATTTTGAATTGGGTTAATTAGAGTTTTAGTGTGTAGTTTCTTGAGTTCTTTGTATATTTTGGAGATCAGACCTTTGTCTAATGAGGGATTGGTGACGATCATCTCCCAGTCAGAAGGTAGCCTTTTTGCCTTAGTGACAGTGTCCTTTGCCTTACAGAAGCTTCTCAGTTTCAGGAGGTCCCATTTATTCACTGATTCTCTTATTGTCTGTGTTACTGGGGTTATACGTAGGAAGTGGTCTCCTGCGCCCATGTGTTGCAGACTACTTCCCACTTACTCTTCTATCAGGTTCAGTGAGTTCAGATTAATGTTGATGTCTTTAATCCATTTGGACTTGAGTTTTGTGCATGGTGATAGATATGGGTCTACTTTCATTCTTCTACAGGTTGACATCCAATTATGCCAGCACCATTTGTTAAATATGCTTTCCTTCTTCCATTGTATACCTTTAGCTCCTTTGTCGAAGTTCAGGTGTTCATAGGTTTGTGGGTTAATATCTGGGTCTTCTATTCGATTCCATAGGTCGACTTCACTGTTCTTATGCCAATACCAAGCTGTTTTCAATACTGTAGCTCTGTAATAGAATTTGAAATCAGGGATGGTAATGCCTCTAGAAGTGCCTTTATTGTAAAGATTGTTTTGGCTATCCTGGGTTTTTTGTTTTGGCATATAAACTTGATTATTGTTCTCTCAAGGTCTGTGAAGAATTTTGAGGGGATTTTATGGGAATTGCATTGAATCTATAGATTGCTTTTCGTAGAATTGCCATTTTTACTATGTTGATTCTCCCCATCCAAAAGCAAGGGAGTGCTTTCCATTTTCTGGTATCCTCCTCAATTTCTTTCTTCAAAGACTTAAAGTTCTTGTCAAATAGGTCTTTCACTTCATTGGTTAGAGTTATCCCAAGATATTTTATGCTATTTGTGGCTATCGTGAAAGGTGAAGTTTCTCTGATTTCCCTCCCTGCTTCTTTATCCTTTGTGTATAGGAGGGCAACTGATATTTTGGAGTTGATCTTGTACCCTGCCACATTACTAAAGGTGTTTATCAGCCGTAGGAGTTCTTTGGTAGAGTTTTTGGGGTCACTTATGTACACTATCATATGATCTGCAAATAACTAGAGTTTAACTTCTACCTTTCCAATTCGAATCCACTTAATCCCCTTTTGTTGTCTTATTGCTATTGCTAGAACTTCAAGCACTATATTGAAGAGGTATGGAGAGAGTGGACAGCCTGATCGTGTTCCTGAGTTTAGTGGAATGACTTTGAGTTTCTCTTCATTCAATTTGATATTAGCTGTTGCCTTGCTGTAAATAGCTTTTATTATATTTAGGTATGATCCTTGTATCCCCAATTTCTCCAACACCTTTTTCATAAATGGGTATTGAATTTTGTCAAATGCTTTTCAGCATCTAATAAAATGATCATATGGTTTTTTCTTTCAGTTTATTTATATGAAGGATTACATTGATAGATTTGTGTATGTTGAACCAGGCCTGCATCTCTGGGATGAAGCCCACTTGATCATAATGGATAATTTTTCTAATGTGTTCTTGGATTTGGTTTGCCAGTATTTTGTTGAGAATTTTTGTGTCGATGTTCATGAGTGAGATTGGCCTGTAATTCTCTTTCTTGGTTGTGTCTTTGTGTGGTTTTGGTATCAGGGTAACTGTAGCTTTATAAAAAGTATTTGGCAATGACTTTTCTGTTTCTATATTGTGAAATACATTAAGGAGTATAGGTATTAGCTCTTCTTGGAAGTTCTGGTAGAATTCTGCATTGAAACCATCTGGTCATGGCCTTTTTTTGGTAGGGAGGTTTTTGATAACAGCTTCTATTTCTTCGCTACTAACAGGTCTATTTAGATTGTTCATTTGTTCTTCATTTAACTTTGGTAAATGGTACTTATCTAAAAACAAGTCCATTTTTTGTACATTTTCCAACTTTGTGGCATATAAGCTTTCGTAGTAAGATCTAATGATTCTCTGAATTTCCTCTGTGTCTGTGGTTATGTCCCCTTTTCATTTCTGATCTTATTAATTTGTGTGTTCTCTCTCTGCCATTTGATTAGTTTGGCTAGGGGTTTGTCAATCTTGTTGATTTTCTCCAAGAACCAGCTTTTTGTTTAATTGATTCTTTGGATTGTTTTCTGTATTTCTATTTTGTTGATTTCAGTCCTCAGTTTGATTATTTCCAGTCTTCTACTCCTGCTGTGTGAGTCTGCTTCTTTTTTTTCTAGAACTTTCAGGTGTGCTGTTAAGTCTCCAATGTGTGCTTTCTCTGTTTTCTTTAATTGGGCACTTAGTGCTATGAACTTTCCTCTTAGCACTGCTTTCATAGTGTCCCATAGGTTTGAGTATGTTGTGTCTTTGTTTTCATTAAATTCAAGGAAGAGTTTAATTTCTTTCTTTATTTCTTCCTTGACCCAGGGGTGATTCAGTAGTTGACTGTTCAGCTTCCATGAGTTTGTATGTTTTCTGGGGTTAGAATTATTGTTGAATTCTAACTTTATTCCATGGTGGTCCGACAAGACACAGGTGGTTACTAATATATTTTTGTATCTGTGGAAGTTTGTTTTGTTACCGAGTATGTGGTCAATTTTCGACAAGGTTCCTTGGGCTGCAGAGAAGAAGGTATATTCTTTCCTATTTGGGTGGAATGTTCTATAGATATCTGTTAAGCCAATTTGATTCATTACCTCTATTAATTCTCTTATTTCTCTGTTAGGTTTCTGTCTGATTGACCTGTCTGTTGGTGAGAGAGGTGTGTTGAAGTCTCCTCCTATTAGTGTGTGTGGTGTGATGACTGCCTTGAGTTCTAGAAGTTTTTCTTTTACATAAGTGGGTGCTTTTATATTAGGGGCATAGATATTCAAGACTGAGACTTCCTCCTGATGAATTGTTCCTGTTATGAGTATAAAATGTCTGTCTCCATCTCTTCTGATTGATTTTAGTTTGAAGTCAATTGTGTTGAAAATTAGAATGACCACACCCACTTGTTTCTTAGGTCCATTTGCTTGAAAAACCTTTTCGCAACCCTTTACTCTGAGTAGATGTCTGTCTTTGTGGTTGAGGTGTGTTTCTTGTAAACAGCAGAATGTTGGATCCTGTTTTCATATAAAATCTCTTAGTCTGTGCCTTTTTATAGGTGAGTTGATTCCATTAATATTGAGTGAAATTAATGACCAGTGATTGTTGACTCCGGTTATTTTTATTTTTTTATTTTTTTGTGTAGTAGAGTTTGTGTGTTTCCCTTCTTTGAGTTGTGGTTGTGCAGGGTCGCTAGATGTCTGAGTTATTGTAGGCAGTGTTGGCTATGATAGATTCCTTGGGTCGTGATTTTCCTTCTATTACTTTTTGAAAGGCTGGATTTGTGGCTACATATTGCTTAAGTTTGTTTTTATCATGGAATATTTTGTTTTCTCCGTTGACAGGGAATGATAGCTTGGCTGGGTATAGTAGTCTGGGCTTGCATCCATGGTCTCTTCGTTTCTGCAGTACCTCTATCCAGGACTTTCTGTCTTTCATGGTTTCCATAGAGAAGTCTGGTGTAAGTCTGATAGGTTTACCTTTATGAGTTACTTGACCCTTTTCCCTTGCAGCTCTTGATATTCTTTCTTTAATATGTATGTTTTGTGTTTTGTTTATTATATGGCGAGGGGATTTTTTTTTTGATCCACTCTATTCGGTGTTCTGTATCCTTCTTGAACCTTCATAGGAGTATTGTTCTTTAGGTTGGGAAAGTTTTCTTCTATAATTTTGTTGAATATATTTTCTGGGCCTTTGATCCGCAATTATTCTCCTTCTTCTACTCCTATTATTCTTAGGTTTGGTCTTTTTATCATATCCCAGATTTCTTGAATGTTTTGTGATGAGAATTTTTTGGATTTGCTGTTTTCTTTGATCTGAGCATTTATTTTCTCTATGGCGTCTTCAGAATCCGAGATTCGTTCTTCTATCTCTTGTATTCTATTGGTTATGCTTGATTCTGTAGTCTCTGTTCATTTACCTAGATTTTCCATATAGAGTCGGCCCTCAGTTTGTGTTTCCTTCATTGCCTCCATTTCAGTTTTCAATTCTTGAACTGTTTCCATTACCTGTTTGATTGCTTTTTTCTTTTTTTTGAAATTCAGAAGTGTATTTTATTGTATATATCAAGTAATATTTGACAGTATAGAGAATAGTTAGAATGTAATCTCAATTCAAGTTCTTCATCACCCATTTCAACAATTACCTGGAATTTAAAAATAATTTTATTCCCATTTCACTCATCTATGGTTATTTTAACAAGTTATAGTGTAATCTACCACATGACATGTTTAACTTTTGTTTTACCCCATGTTTTAATGTGTAGTTATCAATGGTGTAACTGTATTATTGGTATATTTTCAAATAAGATGTAGAAAGGATTTTTAATTTTACTGTTGTTGTTTGATAAGACTCAGTAGAGTACCATCATATCAGAGCCATAGGCACTTAAACAATGTGCTGCTGATTCACAGGAAGGTCTCCTCTGAAAATATTATGTCCTTTCTGTTGCTTAGGCCTACGTCTGGTATATTGCCTGTCAAAGTCAGCACCTCTATGAATTCTACTTAGTATTTACCCTATCCAATCATTTTTCTTTATTCCTTTTTATGTATGTCATAAAAAGTTCGCTTGATCAGATGACTGCACAGCTATCTGAATTTTTCTAAGAATGACCCAGGGTTGAATGGATAGATCACAATTCAGAAGTGATTCTGTCCTGTGACCTGATGTTTCTGTATGATCTGGGTACTGACTCTTACTTATTTGTTTTAAAACCCTAAAATCCTATCTAGTTTACAGAACTTAAAAATGGTGAAAGTAGTGTCAAATGTCAATACATCATACTAAGCCAGGGAAATCTATCTAATCTCTTGAAAAGTTATCATAGATGAGGGCCCTATGATATTGGTATTGCTCCTTCACAGGGGTTCTTTAAAAGCTGTATTTTTCCTTGTGTCTGGTCAATGTAAGGGTATATTCAGGTATAATGTTACTCCAGGGCAGAAATGTTGAAGCCTAAATTTTGTATATAGAACCGCTCTTCTTGCTTTGACTAAAGTAACCTTTACTGGGTTTTCTGCTTATGGTCAATTGAATAAGGTATTTGGTCTTTTCATTACACAATAATGTTGTAGGGCTATTAACTATGGTCTAACAAGTTGAGGTTGGGATACGGATAATGTCTACATGTACTACAGATTTCCAGACAATACATTTGACACCATCAGAAAATGGATTATTTTTTTTTTACTTTGGTGGAATTTTTTTTCTCAAAGTTTATCAAAATACAAAAGTCTCCGTTTCCGCCCCTCCTCCCAACACCCTCCCACTCCCCCACTCCCTCCCCTCCTCCCTCTCCATCCCCAATAGCAGTCAGGGTCTCCCGCCCTGCGGGCAGTCCAAGCTCCTCCCCCCCTCCCTCCAGGTCCAAGAAGGTGAGCATCCAAACAGACTGGATCCCAAAAATCCAGTATATGCAGAGGAAACAAGTCCCAGTGTCAATGTGGGACTTTGTCCCAGTCAATGGCTTTTCAGAAAGACTCCGGGCCAGCCACATTCAGAGAATCCGACCTCAATCAGAGAATCTGGCTGGATTACGTGCTCGCTCAGTCCCAGACAACTGGCCTTGGTGAACTCTCATTAGATCAGTCCCCTTGTATCAGTGGGTGATCGCACCCCTCGCAGTCTCGATCTCCTTCCTCATGATCTTCCTCCTTCTGCTCCTCATTTGGACCTTGGGGGACTCCGTCCAGTGCTCCATTGTGGGTCTCCATCTGTATCACCATACATCGTCGGATGAAGGTTCCCTCTGATCTTGCCTTCCTCGCTCACGTTCTCTTTCCTTCTGCTTCTCGTTTGGACCTAGGGAGTTAAGTCCAGTGTTCCAATGTGGGTCTCCGTCTCCATCTCCATCCATCGCCAGATGAAGGATCTATGGTGATAAGCAAAATATTCATCAGTATGGTTATGGGCCAAGGCCAGTTCAGGCACCCTCTCCTCGATCCAGAGAACAATCTGGGGATCTCTCCTTGGACCTGGGATCCCATTTGTAATCAAGTCTCTAGTAAACCCTAAACTGACTCCCTTAGTTGAGAAATATTCTTCCCTGATCCCATATCTATCCTTCCTCCCTCCCCCGCCCCCAGTCCCCCGAGCATTCCCCATTCCTCCCCTGTTCCCTTCTCTCTAACCCTCTCCCCTTCCAGCAACCCTCCCACCCACCCCAAGCACCCGAGGTTACCTGGGACTCTTGTCTATTTCCAATCTCCAGGAGGAAAACTACCTGAATTTTCTTCAGGTTCACCCTCCTATCCAGCTTCTCTAGGATCACGAATGAAAGGATCAAAGACCTTTAATTATGGCTAGAATCCATTTATGAGTGAATACATACCATATTCTTCTTTTTGGGTCTGGCTTACCTGACTCAGTAAAGCGTTTTCTTTTTTTCTATTATTATTTTTTTTATTTTTTTATTTTTTTTATTTTTTATTTAATTTTTACTGGGAACCCCTCCAGAATCAATTCTCCTGCAAACCCTAAAATGGTTCCCTTAGCTGAGATATAAACCTCCCTGCTCCCACAGCCATCCTTCCTCCCACCCTCCCTCCCATTCCCCCAAGCCATCCCCAATCCTCCCCCCCTCCCCTCGCCCTGAACATCTTCCCTTACTTCCACCCCCTCAACCCCCATGCACCCGAGTTTGCCTGGCAATCTTGCCTAGTTCCACTATCCAGGGGGATAACTATATGATTTTCTTCAGGTTCACCTTCTTATTTAGCTTCTCTAGGATCACAAATTCTAGACTCAAAGACCTTTAACTATGGCTAGAAACCACTTATGAGTGAGTACATACCATATTCCTCTTTTTGGGTCTGGCTTACCTCACTCAGTAAAGTGTTTTCTATTTCCATCCATTTGCATGCAAAATTCAAGATGTCATTGTTTTTTACTGCTGAGTAAAACTCTAATGTATATATGTTCCACACCTTCTTTAACCATTCTTCTATTGAGGGGCACTGAGGTTGTTTTCATGTTCTGGCTATTGCAAATAGTGCAGCTATGAACATAGTTGAACAAATACTTTTGTAGTATGATAGGATATCTCTTGGGTATATTCCCAACAGTGAAATTGCTGGGTCCTGAGGGAGGTTGACTCCCAGTTTCCTGAGATACCGCCACACTGATTTCCACAGTGGCTGCACAAGTTTGCATTCCCACCAACAATGGATGAGTGTTCCCCTCCCTCCACATCCTCTCCAGCATAGGCTATCATTGGTGTTTTTGACTTTAGCTATTCTGACAGGTGTAAGATGGTATCTCAAAGTGGTTTTGATTTGCATTTCCCTGATCGCTAGGGAGGTTGAGCATGACCTTAAGTGTCTTCTGGCCATTAGAAGTTCATCTGTTGTGAATTCTCTGTTCAGTTCAGTACCCCATTTTTTCAATGGGTTAATTAGAGTTTTAGTGTCTAGTTTCTTGAGTTCGTTGTATATTTTGGAGATCAGACCTTTGTCTGATGAGGGGTTGGTGAAGATCTTCTCCCAGTCAGAAGGCAGCCTTTTTGTCTTACTGACAGTGTCCTTTGCTTTACAGAAGCTTCTCAGTTTCAGTAGGTCCCATTTATTCATTGTTTCTCTTATTGTCTGTGCTACTGGGGTCCTACTTAGGAAGTGGCCTCCTGTGCCTATATCTTGTAGACTACTTCCCACTTTCTCTTCTATCAGGTTCAAAGTGGACTGATTAATGTTGATGTCTTTAATCCATTTGGACTTGAGTTTTGTGCATGGTGATAGATATGGGTCTACTTTCATTCTTCTACAGGTTGACATCCAGTTATGCCAGCACCATTTGTTAAAGATGCTTTCCTTCTTCCATTGTATACCTTTAGCTCCCTTGTCGAAAATTAGGTGTTCATAGGTTTGTGGGTTAGTATCCGGGTCTTCTATTCGATTCCATGGTTCGACTTCTCTGTTTTTATGCCAATACCAAGCTGTTTTCAATACTGTAGCTCTGTAATAGAGTTTGAAATCAGGGATGGTAATGCCTCCAGAAGTTCCTTTATTGTATACGATTGTTTTGGCTATCCTGGGTTTTTTGTTTTGCCATATAAACTTGATTATTGTTCTCTCAAGGTCTGTGATGAAGTTTGATGGGATTTTGATAGGGATTGCATTGAATCTATAGATTGCTTTTGGTAGAATTGCCATTTTTACTATGTTGATTCTCCCAATCCAAGAGCAGGAGAGATCTTTCCATTTTCTGGTACCCTCCTCAATTTCTTTCTTCAAAGACTTAAAGTTCTTGTCAAATAGGTCTTTCACTTCCTTGGTTAGAGTAACCCCAAGATATTTTATGCTATTTGTGGCTATCGTGAAAGGTGATGTTTCTCTGATTTCCCTCTCTGCTTCTTTATCCTTTGTGTATAGGAGGGCCACTGATTTTTTGGAGTTGATCTTGTAACCTGCCACGTTACTAAAGGTGTTTATCAGCTGTAGGAGTTCTTTGGTAGAGTTTTTGGGGTCATTTATGTATACTATCATATCGTCAGCAAATAACAAAAGTTTAACTTCATCCTTTCTAATTCGAATCCCCTTGTTCTCCTTATGTTGTCTTATTGCTATTGCTAGAACTTCAAGCACTATATTGAAGAGGTATGGAGAGAGTGGACAGCCTTGTCGTGTTCCTGATTTTAGTGGAATGACTTTGAGTTTCTCTCCATTCAATTTGATCTTAGCTGTCGGCTTGCTGTATATTGCTTTTATTATATTTAGGTATGATCCTTGTATCCCCAGTCTCTCCAACACCTTTATCATAAAGGGGTGTTGAATTTTGTCAAATGCTTTTTCAGCATCCAATGAAATGATCATATGGTTTTTTCTTTCAGTTTATTTATATGATGGATTACATTGATAGATTTGCGTATGTTGAACCAGGCCTGCATCTCTGGGATGAAGCCTACTTGATCATAATGGATAATTTTTCTAATGTGTTCTTGGATTCGGTTTGCCAGTATTTTGCTGAGAATTTTCGTGTCGATGTTCATAAGTGAGATTGGCATGTAATTCTCTTTCCTGGTTTTGTCTTCGTGTGGTTTTGGTATTAGGGTAACTGTAGCTTCATAAAAGGAGTTTGGCAATGTCTCTTCTGTTTCTATATTGTGGAATACATTAAGGAGTATAGGTATTAGCTCTTCCTGGAAGTTCTGGTAGAATTCTGCATTGAAACCATCTGGTCCTGGGCTTTTTTCGGTAGGGAGATTTTTGATAACAGCTCCTAATTCTTCGTGACTAACAGGTCTATTTAGATTGTTCACCTGTTCTTGGTTCAACTTTGGTATATGGTACTTATCTAAGAAAATGTCCATTTCTTTTACATTTTCCAACTTTGTGGCATATAAACTTTCGTAGTAAGATCTAATGATTCTCTGAATTTCCTCTGTGTCTGTGGTTATGTCCCCCTTTTCATTTCTGATCTTATTAATTTGGGTGTTCCCTCTCTGCCGTTTGATTAATTTGGATAAGGGTTTGTCAATCTTGTTGATTTTCTCCATGAACCAACTTTTTGATTCATTGATTCTTTGGATTGTTTTCTGTGTTTCTATTTTGTTGATTTCAGCCCTCAGTTTGATTATTTCCAGTCTTCTAGACCTCCTGGGTGAATCAGCTTCTTTTTTTCTAGAGCTTTCAAGTGTGCTGTTAAGTCTCCAATGTGTTCTTTCTCTGTTTTCTTTAATTGGGCACTTAGTGCTATGAACTTTCCTCTTAGCACTGCTTTCATAGTGTCCCATAGGTTTGAGTATGTTGTGTCTTTGTTTTCATTAAATTCAAGGAAGACTTTAATTTCTTTCTTTAGTTCTTCCCTGACCCAGGGGTGATTCAGTAGTTGACTGTTCAGCTTCCATGAGTTTGTAGGCTTCCTGGGGGAAGCATTGTTGTTGAATTCTAATTTTAATCCATGGTGATCTGACAAGAAACAGGTGGTTACTGATATTTTTTTGTATCTGTGGAAGTTTGCTTTGTTACTGAGTATGTGCTCAATTTTTGAGAAGGTTCCATGAGCTGCAGAGCAGAAAGTATATTCTTTCCTATTTGGGTGGAGTGTTCTATAGATGTCTGTTAAGTCCATTTGATTCAATACCTCCAATAAATCTCTTATTTCTCTGTTTGGTTTCTGCCTGATTGACCTGTCCATTGGTGAAATTTTTTGGATTTGCTGTTTTCTTTGATCTGAGCATTTATTTTCTCTATGGCGTCTTCAGAATCTGAGATTCGTTCTTCTATCTCTTGTATTCTATTGGTTATGCTTGGTTCTGTAGTCTCTGTTTGTTTACCTAGATTTTCCATATCGAGTCGGCCCTCAGTTTGTGTTTTCTTCATTGCCTCCATTTCAGTTTTCAATTCTTGAACTGTTTCCATTACCCGTTTGATTGTTTTTTTCTTGGTTTCCCAGGGTATTATTTACGGATTTACTCATTTCTTCAAACTTTTTGTTATACTTCTTATCCATTTCTTTAAGGGAGTTATTCATATCCTGTTTAAGGGACTCTATTGCTTTCATAATGGCACTTTTTTCCACTTCTTCTGGATTAGGGTGTTTAAGTCCTTCTGTTGTGGGGTCGCTGGGATCTGGTGTTTTCATGTTGTTTTTCAGATTGTTAGAGGAATTCCTACCTTGGCATCTGCCCATCTCTTCCTTGAAATGTTCTCTAATGGATCTTCTGGTACCGGGTCAGGTTCCCCCTCTGATGAATCTTCTGCTAGAGGATCAGAACCCCTTGCTGGCCAGGAATCTCGCTGAGCTGCCACAGGGTCTACCATTCCTCAGGCAGGCTATTGAAACACAGGAACTCCTTCCTGCTGGGTTGCCCTTACAGCCCAGTCCCAGTGTGCAAGTCCACTGAGATGGGGGAATTTTATGGCCCCAAGGAGGAAGGTAGGAATAAAGGAAGAAGTTCCTGAGTGAAAGCTGGGATGGGATAGGAGTGAGAGGGCTTTGCCCCTGCAGAGTGACCAGGGAGTCAAGGGGGTCGGGGAATCTTGCCTGACAATCTTGTCTACTTTCAATATCCAGAAGGATAGCTATATGTTTTTCTTTGGGTTCACCTTCATATTTACCTTCTCTAGGATCACGAATTATAGACCCAGTGTCCTTTATTTATGGCTAGAATCCACTAATGAGTGAGTACATACCATATTCATCTTTTTGGGTCTGGATTTCCTCACTCAGGATAATATTTTCTATTTCCATTCATTTGCATGCAAAATTCAAGATGTCATTGTTTTTTTATCACTGAATAGTACTCTAATGCATATATATTCCCCACTTTCTTTATCCATTCTTCCATTGAGGGGCATCTAGGTTGTTTCCAGGTTCTGGCTATTACAAATAATGCTGCTATGAACATAGTTAAACAAATGCTTTTGTAGTATGATAGGGTATCTTTTGGATATATTCCCAAGAGTGGTAATGCTGCATCCTGGGGTAGGTTAATCCTGAATTTCCTGAGAAACTGCCACACTGATTTCCAAATTGGTTGCACAAGTTTGCATTCCCCCCAGCAATGGATGTGTTCCCTACGTATAACCCTGGTAGCACAGACAATAAGGGCAACATTGAATAAATGGGACCTCCTAAAACTGAGAAGCTTCTGTAAAGCAAAGGACACTGTCATTAAGACAAAAAGGCAACCTACTGATTGGGAGGAGAACTTCACCAACCTGCAACAGACAAAAGTCTGATCTCCAAAATATATAAAGAACTCAAGAAACTAGACTTTAAAATGCTAATTAACCCAATTAAAAAAATACGGCACTGAACTGAACAGAGGATTCTCAACAGATGAAGTTCAAATGGCCCAAAACACTTAAGGTCATGCTCAACCTCCTTAGCCATCAGGGAAATGCAAATAAAAACAACTTTGAGATACCATCTTACATCTGTCAGAATGGCTAAAATCAAAAACACCAATGATAGCCTTTGCTGGAGAGGATGTGGAGTTAGACTTTTGTTTCTTGAAAGATATATTTTTATTGTCTTTAAATTATTAAAATATTATTCTTTTTCATTGATTCCATTTTCAAAAAAAATTTTATTGCTTTATAAATAATACCTTCAAAATTTCCTCTTCCTCTCCTCCTCCCATTTTCCTCCTGCTCCCCCACTCATCCTCCTCCCTCTCCCTCCAGTCCTAAGAGAGGGAAGGGTACCCTGCCCTGTGGGAAGTCCAAGCCCCCCCCATCAAGACCTAGGAAAGTGTGCAATCAGACTAGGATCCAAAAAGCCAGTACATGCAGTAGAGACAAATCCCAGTGCCATTATCATTGGCTTCTCAGTCAGCCTCCATTGTCAGCCACATTCAGAGAGTCTGGTTTGATCACATGCTCATTCAGTCCCAGTCCAGCTGGCTTTGGTGAGCTCCCATTAGATCAGGCAAACTGACTCAGAGGGTGGACCAACCCCTCGCAGTCCTGACTTCCTTGCTCATCTTCTCCCTCCTTCTGCTCTTCATCTGGACTTTGGGAGCTCAGTCCTTTCCCCCCACCCTACCCTCATGCTCCCAACTTATGCCTGGTGATCTTGTCTGCTTCCAATTTCCAGGAAGATCTATATTTGTTTTTCTTTGGGTTCACCTTATTATTTAGCTTCTCTAGGATCACAAACTATAGGCTCAATGTCCTTTATTTATGGCTAAAATCCACTAATGAGTGAGTAAATACTATATTCATATTTTGGGGTCTGGGTTATCTCACTCAGGATAGTGTTTTCTATTTTCATCCATTTGCATCCAAAATTCAAAATGTCATTGTTTTTTTTACCACTGAGTAGTACTCTAATATGTATATGTGCCACACTTTCTTTATCCATTCTTTTATTGAGGGGCATTAGGTTGTTTCCAGGTTCTGGCTATTACAAATAATGCTCCTATGAACATAGTTGAACAAATGCTTTTGTAGTACAATTGGGCATCTCTTGGATATATTCCCAAGAGTGATATTTCTGGATCTTGAGGTAGGTTGACTCCCAATTTTCTGAGAAACCGCCACACTGATTTCCAAAGTGATTGCACAAGTTTGCATTCCCACCAGCAATGGATGATTGTTCCCCTTACTCCACATCTTTTCCAGCATAGCTTATCATTGGTGTTTTTAATTTTGGCCATTTTGACAGGTGTAAGACAGTATCTCAGAGTTGTCTATCTCCTCCCTATCCCTAGTGTTAGGATTTTCCCCATTGCTTAGGGTTTTTGTTTATTACGAGTTCTTTTTTTATTGAGCTCTACATTTTTTTCTGCTCCCCTCCCTGCCTCTCCCCTCCTCCCTTCAACCCTCCCCCAAAGTCCCCATGCTCCCAATTTACTTAGGAGATCTTGGCTTTTTCTACTTTCCATGTAGATTAGATCTATGTAAGTCTCTCTTAGTATCCTCATTGCTGTCTAAGTGCTCTGGGATGGTGATTTGTAGGCTGGTTTTCTTTGTTTTATGTTTAAAAAGCACCTATAAATGAGTACATGTGATAATTGTCTTTCTGGGTCTGGGTTACCTCATTCAAAATAATATTTTCTAGCTCCATCCATTTTTTTGCAAAATTCAAGATGTCATTGTTATTGTTATTATTATTATTATTATTGCTGTATAGTACCCCATTGTGTAAATGTACCGCATTTCCTTATCCATTCTTTGGTCGAAGGGCATTTAGGGTGTTTCCAGGTTCTGGCTATGACAAACAAATCTGCTGTGAACATAGTTCAACACAGCAGGAAAAAAATAATGACATCTTGAATTTTGTGGAAAAATTGATGGAACTAGAAAACATCATTTTGAGTGAGGTAACCCAGACCCAGAAAGACAGTTATCATATGTATTCACTCATAAGTTGCTTTTAAACATAAAGCAAAGAAAACCAGCCCATAAATTATAATCTTAGATAAACTAGATAACAGTGAGGACCCTAAGAGTGACATACATAGATCTAATCTACATAGGTAGTAGAGAAAACAAGATCTCCTGAGCAAATTGGGGGCATGGGGACCTTGGGAGAGGGATGAAGGGGAGGGGGAGGCAGGGAGGGGAGCAGATAAAAATGTAGAGCTCAATAAATAAAAAAAGTCAATAAAGAAGACACATAAATTAAAAATAACCTAAAAGCAAATGAAAGTTCATTTAACATGTTTATCACCAAACATAGCAATATAATCTAAAATAAATTATTCCTTTTGTTAAAGCATTATATTACTCTTTTGTTTATTTATGGTATAAAACATAAACGTTAGGTTTTTATTTAGTTGTAATTGAACATTTCAAACATGTGAGTTGTATTCTCTATTCTGTAATATTTAGTTAAGGATAATGAATTCTACATTAATAGATACATGCAGACCTTTATAAGTATATAACACATATACTCATACACACATACACATATCCAAAATGTAAATGTTCAGTTCACAAAACACTCATCTTCATATTTAAAGACTGTTTAGGGTGTTTTCCCCATTCCTTATGCAAAAACACCTGAACCAACTGGACTCATGTTTCAAGAGCAGGAAGGCGCTGACAGTAAGGAAACACTCAGCAAGTAATGCGGACAACTGCAGCAGGAGCAAGCTGTGATGAATAACAAGTATTAAATGATAAAAGTGCAGCAGAGTGTGTGTAAACGTACAAAGGTGCTAACCAGGAGAAGGATGGTTTGGGCAGCTCTGGACTCAGAGGAAGGTTTGGTGAAGACCTTGACAATAGTCATGTGTTGTATCTTTTGCCTATGCCTGTTCAGAATAGATATGGAGGTAATGACCCAGATCATAATCCCCCCAAATAGACAAGGAACTGACATCAATGCTGCATACAATATAACACTGATTTCACCATTATGATCAATGGTGCAGTATTCCAGATATCTTAATAGATTTGTTGTGTTGTTCTTGCTGTATTTTGCTTTCACATACACAAGATAAAACAACTGCCAAACATTTACAGCCGAAGTACACAGAAGAACCAATGTGTTTTTGTCTGCTCCGTTTAAACATCTCTCTATCTGGATTTCATGGAGCTAATGGTGATAGCCTGGAAGATGTTCAGGAAGCTAGTTCTGCCTAAGGACACACTGCCACCCACTTTGGAGATAGAAAAGCCCTTTGAATCCAAAATCATTGAGAAAGTCTTTCATCCCTAAAGCTGCCACTGTCTGTGGCACTCCTTTACACAGCTAAGTTAAGATGTCGGTGTTGGCTACAGTCAAGTACTTCAGAATCAAGTCTGTGGACATTGACCTACACCCCTGAAGTTAAACAACAGATAGTGGAGAAGGAGATAAGAATTGCTCAAAACTCCAAACACAGTCTATGCCAAGAAGATCATTCCTACAATCAGAACCTTGTCTTTCATTTTTTCAGCACCTGCTATCAGCCTGGAGTTAGTGAATGGGAAGATGATGCTGGGCTGTGTCATTCACAATGAGTTCTATTGGAAATACTCAGTTAGTTTCCCTTTCCTTGTAAAATGGATAGGCTCTTTCCTTAAAGTTCAAAGTTATACTTCATTCATCATAATACATTGTACATATATTCAACCCTGCTAGTTTAGAGATATTTTTCCTGCAATGCTGTTGAACTTGTCACATGGTTTTATGTAAGCCTTTTGCTATTTACTGTGTTGATCCTTACTTTTATGCTGCAATAGAGTTCCACATAGTATTAGATATTCATTTGGTGGGTTGATACATATGCCTTGCCATAGGTGAGGTGCACAAGACAGCTTTTCAATTTTACCAACA
This sequence comes from Myodes glareolus, assembly GCF_982192425.1. NCBI lineage: Eukaryota > Metazoa > Chordata > Mammalia > Rodentia > Cricetidae > Myodes > Myodes glareolus. The sequence goes on from NC_142026.1 coordinate 78,007,453, forward strand.
TGTGGGGCAGTCACTGATGCTACTGCAGTTATACAAGTGAAGACACTTGAACTATTTGGCGTCAAAGCAGCCAAGTCTTTATAAAGTCACATTGTGTTTCAGGCTAAACTGAATTGCTGAAACAGGCTAAGTGATAACACAGACAGTGATGCAAAGAATGCATTTAATGACCACTCTTTAACTCTGTTACATTTTGTGGATTTATTTGAGCAATGTCTTTGAACACATCATCTGTTCTTTTGTAAACCATGACTAGTCAGTGTTAATCTTTTCATCTTTTTGCTGCACTAAAATTCCATGTAGTTGTAAATATTTATTATGTTAATTAATTAAATATGAATAAATATTGAGCTCTCTGAGTAAACTTTGGGACATTTCAGATACTCTAATGCAACATGATCTTGAAGCCTGATGGGCTATTTGCAAAGAAGGAGCAATCTTTCAATAACAAAAAAGTCAATAATGCCACCCACAACTGGTATTAGGAATAGAAGCAATGATCTTAATCCAAATAAATAACATAGTCAAATATTATGTATTCTTCATAGAAAAAAATGAATAACACATCAAAAATAATATATGCTATTCATGGAATATTATTACCTTCAGATCACATGTATACTATAAATTACGTTTTTTTTTTTGCTATGACCATTCACAGTGATACTTACAAGTTCCCCATTTGTGAGTCACAGGACTTTCCCCCAGCAACCAGTTATACTCTTTGCACTTTTCCTCTTAACTGGATGTTGATCTCAATGCCATTATCTCAAAAGTCAGGAAGTCAGCGGGGATCAAATATTTTGTGCCTGAGATATGGTTCTGTGATTCTGTGACCTCATGTCTCTTCAATTATCATTTTATCTACAGTAGTCATATACCATAATCAGCCATTATCTTTTCTCTGCAATTTTCCCCAAGGTGATAGTTACCTAAGACAATTCCAAGACATACTCTTCACAGAATGACTTGAGTGAATGTTGGAGAGACTGAAGAGGTTCTTCCTTACCTATTCTTTGGAGGCAGACAGTATCTTACAGAAAAGGCACTAAAAAGACATAGGTCTGACATGGGAAGAGCTGAAAGTAAATTATGTGTCTCATTGAGTTACAGGTTTTCATTTGTAAAAAAAAAAATAGCTCGGTATCCAGCTATTTCCATACCTCTTCAGCATAGGTGCCCATTCTTTTAGTTCTTAGAATATTAAGAAGTGTGAAAAATTGCTTGTGTTATTGGGGTATTCCTACCACTCCATGCATTTCACCTTTCCACAAAATGAAATTGCTCAGTTTGAAGGTCTCAGAAGACTTACAAGGAGAGAAATGATCTACTTTTTTCTTTTCAAAATAACCCCAAATAGTGAACTTACCATCATAGAAATTACTGTCCATGTAGGTCCCATTGAAAAAAAAAATACAAGTCTTTGTCATTGATTTTGGTTCCCTTCCATAACTAGAAGATAATACCTTATTACTATAGAAATCATGTATTTTGAATGTACAGTACAGATAACAATCTTGAACCACAGAGAAGATCTCCCTGTGCGCTAGCTTGCATAGTGGTACAAGGTACAATTTAGTGTGCTTGGGAAGAAAAGATAGCAATGGCTTTACCTAGCACAGACTCTGAATTTTACACTATTGACCCTGAGGCAAAAGTTCTCACTTGGCCAATACTGGAAAGGTAGTTCAACTACTCAATCCTTTTTAATATTTATTTTAAATATTTTTTTCATTTTATATTCCAATTATAGTTCTCCCTCTTTCTCCGCCTCCTACCCCCATCTTCCCCACATCCAACCCCTATACACTCCTCAGAAAGGGTAACATTTTCCATGGAGAGTAAAAAATGTCCAACATAGAAAGATGTCAACTACTCTTTTGATTGGAATGGAGTACTGCTCCACCAGGTAGAATTCATGCCTGGGATTGTAATTAAGATCCTATATTAGTTTAATATGAGGATACAGTGAGAACATAGTGGTAATTATTTTCTAACAATTTATCTTGTGAAACTCTTCCCAACACACACACACACACGCACACACACCACATACACACACACACGCACACACACCACATACACACACACACGCACACCACACACACACACACACGCACACACACCACATACACACACACACGCACACACACCACATACACACACACGCACACCACACACACACACACACGCACACACACCACATACACACACACACGCACACCACACACACACACACATGCACACACACCACATACACACACACACGCACACCACACACACACACACACACATGCACACACACCACATACACACACACACGCACACACACACACACACACACACACACACAGTGCTTCTCCAAAAGTCATTCAAGAGAAACTTCTTACTACAGTAAGTAGTCTTGAATACAGTGAAGCATTGTTAGATAAAGTTCTAGAATAAGTAACTGTGAATGTGCAGCTGGAGATTGGATATTTGTTTCAATGTTACTCTCCAAGCTCCAGGAACATTGATAAGAGTGTGAAAAGAGTCTGAAAGGTAGAGGACGGGTATGATTCTGTGAATGCTGTATTTAGAACAACAATTTCCATACTGACTATACAAGTTTATACTTCCTTCACTGATGGATGATTGTTCCTTTTCCTTATAGCCCTGCCAGCAAAAGCTATCATTTATTTTATTGAGACTGGTCATAGTGAGTGGTATAAGATGAAATGACAAGGTTATTTTAATTTACATTTCAGTGATGATTTATAATGTTATGGAGAACCTCCTTTAGCCAATGGCCTTTAAAAGAGGCTGGACTAGATTGGGGAATGACTTTTGGGTACACAAAATGCTGACATCTCTCTACTCCCCAACTTGTTCCCTTCTTCCCGTGCTCCACACTTTGAGGTTGGATGCCCAATACTGTTCTATGAGTTTTCCCTTTTAATAAAGAAAAACTTTAGAACATTCCATTAGCAGTTAGTTTGGGATTATTTGACTTTCATTAAGCATCAGTCACATGGCAATACACAAATTAATAAAAATGGGTTAATTTAAGATACAAGAGTAAGCCAAAAATACACTTAAGCTATTAACCAAACAGTATTGCAAATAATATAGTTTCTATGGGATTATTTCAAGTTAGCGCTACTGGAAACAAATAGCCTCTGACTATAATGTTGAACACTTTTTTTTAAAATTCTTTTTCAAAAATTTTTTATTGATTTTATTGAGCTATACACTTTACTGCTCTTCCCCTTCGATCCTTTTCCATGGTCCCCATGCTCTCAATTTACTCTGGAGATCTTGCCTTTTATATTTCCCATGTATATTAGATCCATGTATGTCTCTCTTAGGGTCCTCATTATTGTCTATATAGCCAAAACAATCCTGTACAATAAAGGAACTTCTGGAGGCATCACAATTTTAGGCCTCAAACTCTACTACGGGACTACAATATTGAAAACAGCCTGGTATTGGCATAAAAACAAATGGGAGGACCAATAGAACAAAATCAAAGAACCAGATATTAATCCACACACCTACGAACACCTGAATTTTGACAAAGGAGCAAAAAATATAAAATGAAAATAGAAAGCGTATTCAAAAAATGGTACTAGCATAATTGGATACCAACATGTAGAAGAATGAAAATATAACCATATCTATCACAATAAAGATTTATTTAATGTTTCTTGGGCATTTGAGAATTCTTTACTTAATTTTGTAACCTATTAAAAAGAGTTATTTTCTTGATATTCTGTTTTTTGTTCTTCATACATTTTAGATAATAATCCTCTCTTTGTGGAGACTATCCTTAATGCTGAGGTTAGATTTATGAATGCAGAACAGGGATATATCCTGTTTTCTTAATGATTCTGTATACTTTGTCTTTTTATTGAAGAAATGAGGCCATTAATATTGAGAGTTATCAATGAGAAGTGTTTATTGATTCCTATTATTTTATTGTCATTGCGTGATTTTGCCCATTTTGGTTTACTATTCTATGATTACACACACACACACACACACACACACACACACACATGTATATATATATATGACTCTTCACTGAAAAATTTTATGTTATTCTAATGGGTTTGCTATTATATGTATCTTTATCTTTTTTTCTTTCAGCTTTTAGTATTCTTTATTTATTTTTTTCTCTTTAGTATTTTGAATAATATGTATTTGGGAAGTTTCTCTTCTGGGCCTATCTATTTGATTTTGTGTATGCTTCCTGTACCTTGATGAACAGTACCTTCTCAAGGTTGAAAAATATTTTTCTATGATTTTCAAAAATATTTACTGGATTTTGATGTGGGTTTTTTTCTTCTTTCTCTGTCTCTGATATTTATAGATTTTTTTGTCTTTATAAAGTATTTCGCATTTCCCAGATGTTTTGTGCCTGGAAATTTTCATACTGAAGATTTTTTTTAACTGTAGTATCCATTTATCCTCCCTTCTATTCAACAGTTGAAATTCTCTCTTTCATGTCTTCTACTGTGTTGGTAAACTTGATGTCTGAAACTTTTTTATTTTACATCATGTTTTTTAAGTTTTATACAAATTTGGGTTTTCCTTAATTGTTTGAACTCTAATTTCTTGTCTTGAAATCTTTTCATTATTTCATATAGTACTTTTTTTTTTATTTTCACAGTGTCCCTTAAGGGATTTTCTCATACTTTCTTTTAGGTCCCTGAACATTATATGTAATTGATGTTTTCAAGTTCTCGTCTTGTTTATCAGATATATTGCACTTCAAAGGTCCTACTGTAAAAGGGTTATTGGGTCCTGTTGAAGGCATGTCATCTTTGGTATTCATGTGGGTGTATTTTGCATATGCTGAGTTATGATGTTTAATGTCTTTATTGGTGTTGATAGGAGGTTTTCTCTTTGTTGTAATGGTGTACCATTCTTTGGTTGCTATTGTTCTTTTAGAAGCCTTGGCAAATGTCATGGCTGTAGAATTGATGGTAGAGAGTGCTCTGCAGGTCAGTGAGAGACAGAAGGAATTGCTATAGACTAGGAAGAAAGGGTGAAAGATGCCGTGGAAAAGAACCAGAAAGATCAAGCCTATACCATGAGGTTGAGTCCCCAAAGAGGAATATGATAATTATTTTTGGAGGAAGGTCTCTTGAAAGCAGGTTGTAGTAGGACAAAAAATGTCTGGAAAGACAGGGTTATTAGGATTGAGTCTACATCTGGAGGTAGAGTTCCCAGTGAATGGAGTTGGGTGGGAGGAGGTGATTCTGTAAGCCAGCCACTACTGAACAATTATTTTTCTTCTTAATTCTCCTGTGAAATAGTTCTATACAGGAAAATGACATCAAATACTATAATTTTTGTGACAAATGTTTGGTAATACCTTTCTTCCAATGTTGTGTTTCAGTCATAGGTATTGTGTTGAGATGCTATTCTGGAGGAGCTGTAAAAATATCTGCATACTCCAGGTAGGATACAGATGGCAGGAAATAGTTGGAGTTGGATATAATTAAAGTACAACTTGCTGAACCAATGGGTTTTATTCTTTTTTATTGTTTTTGTTGAGGTATATATTTTTCTCTCCTCTCCTATCTTCTTCCCCACTCACACTCTACCTTGTCCCATGCTCCCCATGCTCCCAATTTACTCAGGAGATTTTGCCTTTTTATATTTTCCATATAGATTAGATTATTTATATCCATGTATGTCTCTCTTAGGGTCTTCTTTTTGTCTAGATTCTCTGAGATTGTGAACTGTAAGATGATTGTTCTTTGCTTTATGTCTAAAAGCCATTTATGAGTGAGTACATATTATATTTTTCTTTCTGGGTTTGGGTTACCTCAATCAATATAATGCTTTCTAGATCCATTCATTTGAGTACAAATTTCAAGATGGCATTTTTTTCTGCTGTGTAGTACTCCTTTGTGTAAATGTACCCCATCTTCTTTATCCATTCTTTGGTCAATGGGCATTTAGGTTGTTTCCAGGTTCTGACTATGAAAAATAATGCTGCTATGAACATAGTTGAACACATATCCTTGTGGTAAGATTGTAACAATTGGTGCCCTCTTACAACAGGTCAACACATGTCCTTGTGCTGCAGTTGAGTATTCTTTGGGTTTCTACCCAAAAGTAGTATTTCTGGTTGTTGAGGTAGGTTTTCTGAGAAATTGCCATACTGATATCTGGTGTAGGAGATCATTCTGTTTGTGTGTTGCTTTCATTGGTTAATGAATAAAGAAACTGCCTTGGTCTGATAGGGGCAGAACTTAGGTAGGCAGCGAAGACAGAACTGAATTCTGGGAGGAAGAAAGGCAGAATAGGAGAGGAACAACATGGAGCCGCCAGAGACAGACATGCCAAATCTTTCCCAGTAAACCACTGCCACGTGGTGATACACAGATTAATAGAGATGGGTTAAATCAAGATGTGTGAGTTATCCAATAACAGGTGAGAACTAATAGGCCAAGCAGTGATTTAATTAATACAGTTTCACTGTGGTTATTTTGGGGTTAAGCTAGCCAGGCAGCCAGGATGAACAAGCTGTCCCTCTTTCCAACAGATATCCAAAGTGACTGTAACAGTTTTTACTCCCACCAGCAATGGAAGAGTATTCCCTTTACCCAATATCTTCTCCAGCATACATTGTCATCAGCGCTTTTGATCTTTGCAATTCTGACAGGTGTAAGATTTAATCTCAGAGCTGTGTTGATTTGCATTTTTCTGATGGCTAAGGATTTTGAGTATTTCCTTAAGTACCTTTCAGTCATTTTAGATTCATCTGTTAAAAGTTTTCTGTTTAGGACTATATCCATTTTTTTAATTGGATTATTTGTTCTATTTGATGACCAATTTCTTGAGTTCTTTGTATATTTTGGAGATCAGCCCTCTGCCCAATGTGGAATTGGTGAAAATCTTTTACCATTCTGTAGTCTGTTGTTTTGTCTTATTAACTATGTCCTTTGCTTTACAGAAGCTTCTCAGTTTCAGGAGGTCCCTTTTATTCATTGTTTCTCTCAGTGTCTCTGCTACTGGGATTATATTTAGGAAGCATTCTCTTGTGCCAATGTGTTCAAGTGTACTTCCCACTTTCTCTTCCATGAGGTTCAGCATGGTTGGTTTTATGTTAAGTTATTTAAGTGCCATATTCCATAGCTTTTTGAAGCAGTTGAAGATTACCTATCTATGCAAAATATAATCTCTATGTATCTAAAGAACATGATTAGTCTAACTATAAATATTACAAACATAGATGACTATTGATCTATAATTCTTAATATCTACATAACTTAAAGACTAACGCTTCATATTAGAATATTATACAATAAACAATTGTGCAACAAATGAGAACATATGTATTTAAAGAAAGGAATGATAGAGGTAAAAATAGATATGAAGAAAAGTAAATTTTTTTCTAAATTCTTTTCTCTTTCTGGCCCATATCATGGCTCCTGACATGAAACAGAAACTCTGAAGTTTTATTTTAACAACAGGCTTGGATTTAGAAAGGCACAGAGCCAGTGTCCAAGTCCAAAGCCAGCTCCATATATTTATAAATACACACACACACACACACACACACACACACACACACACACACATTTTTAAATGTATTTGTATCAGTTACCTGATATCATGAATCAGATTCCTTTTTCTCAATGATCCTTAGTAGATAGTTAATTTTCTTCCTTCTGTCAGCATCCAAACATCTAGAATCTCTTAAATTTTTGAAGATGAGTATTTTCCTGCAAAGACAAGAGTAGAACCCTGCCCCAACACTTATGAGGTTTCCTTACCAACTGTATGGTTGTCATCTTTGTGGATGAGCTGTCATTTCTCCTTTTCAAGAGGTTTCTCCTTTTCAAACTGAATCTTTATTAATTCTGATGGTATTCATAGTTTTTCTTCTCCTGTGGAAAAAAAGAGCAAAACTCCTTCCCCAACACAGCACATCTCCTGGCTTCCACTGTGAAGTCAACACATCCTTGAAATAAACTGGTTGATTTAATTCAGAAGACTTTTCTATTATCCAATGTTTCTCTGTTGCTGTTGTCCCTCTCATTAACGTTTAAAAATTCAAGGCTAAAAAGCATTATATAATCTATTTCTGGGGGTATTTTCCACCCCTTTCTGTTTGTTTAACATATCCTTTATAGTTCAATTTGATCTTTCTATAACTGCTTGACCTGTAGGATTGTGTGGTATACTTGCAATGTGCTTAATATTATAATAAGCAAAAAACTGTTATGTAATGATATACATTGTTTACACTTGAAGGTCATTGTCCTCATTTAACAGTTGTTTATTCTCTTAGTCTTCGATTGAGCACCAAAGACACTCCACTTGGAGCTTGTCTTCTTCTTGGCAAAATTGGCCTTTGGGCAAAGAAAAGCCCATACCTCGACCACTGACAGAGTTACAGAGTATCAATAAATGGATAAAAACAGGATTGTCTTATTCTGCCAAGACAGGGTAAGATAGTTCTAAAAAGTTCCTTGCCTTTGAAAATGGCATGTCAGTTAGGTTAGGCCTTAGCCAAAGTTGGTTGCCTCAACATTGCAAATGAGATTTTGGGTGATTGCCCAGGTAATCAGTTGTCTCTGTCATTTGTTGCACATTTTCGGATGTTTCTTGCTTTTACTTCCTGGCTGCTTAAGTAAAATTATTTCCCTACTCAGATCTTTGATGGAGTTGAAGAGTAGATAGTTGTAGTTACCCTCTACATTATTTAGACTCCTTAGTAAAACTTTTGTTATATGTTTCTTGCTTAATACTGTTTGTTGTTTGCAATTTTATATTTGGTATCTGTTCCTACTGTATATAGTTGTACTGGGTTTAGTTCAATCTTGTTTAGACAAAGGGGGAGATGATGGGGAACTTAAGCCAATCATATTCTGCTTAGGGTGTGTCCCCCTGGGGCCACACAAAGCAAATAAAAGATCGAAGTGTGCTTGCCACTTCCTCTCTTGTTGCCCCTGCGTTCTCGGAAGGACTGTTGGGACTCTGGTGTAAGTTTTCCTTCATTCTGTTTATTAAAGCTGTATCTTTTATATTAAGCTAGTCTGGTTAATTTTTAACTACCTATTGACCTCATCCCTTCACATTCTCATCTTGCTTCCTCTGCATCTGGGTAATGACCTCAGACTGAACCTTTCCTCTTTCCCAAATTCTCCCATCTGGTTGTCCCACCTATACTTCCTGCCTGGTTACTGGTCTATCAGCATTTCATTAAAGCTATTCAAGTGACAAATCTTTACGGGGTAGAAGGCAATAGTCCAACAACACCTTGTCATTCAACTTTTTGGAGAACAAGCCACAAATAATATAATGTATCTTTGGGAAATACTCACTAAAAATGTTAGAAACTTGCATGATTAAAATTCAACCTTTGAAGAATGAAATTGAAGAATATATCTGGAGATGGAAAGTTCTCCCAGGCTCATGGAACAGTGGAATTATGAAAAGAAAAGTGGTGATCTCATCATAAGTAATCTGCAGATTCAAAGCAATCCCCATCAAAAATTCAACAAAATTCCTTAAAGACCTTGAAAGGACCATTCTCCCCTTCATATGGAAAAACATAAAACAAATTGATAGCTAAAAGAATGCTGAACAATAAAGGAACTGCTGGATTTATCACCTTTTCTTCTTTCAAGTTGTAATACAGCACTATAGTAATAATAAGCTAACGGTATTGCCATAAAAGCAATCACATTTACCAATGAATTCTAATAGAAGATTCAGACATAAATTTGCAAACATACAGAAACAGAGTCTTGTAAGGAAGCAAGAAATACACAATGGAGAAAAAATCTTTAACAAATTGTGCTGTTCAAACTATATATCTACATGTGGAAGGAAGCATATAAATCCATATTTATCACCTTGGATAAAATTCAAGTTCAAGAGGATTAAAAATCTCAGCAGCTTGAGCCTTGGCTCAGTGGCTAGGAGCACCTAACGCTCTGCCCTAGTGCCAGAGGACGAGGGTTCGAGTCCATTGGTGCTGCTAGTGATCAATGAGTGATCAGTAATCAATACTGAATCACTATCGATTAATAATTGGAAAAAAAGAGGATTAAAAGTCTCAACATAAAACCAAACACACTAAACTTGATAGAAGACAGAATAAGAAACAGACTTGAAGGCACTGCCACAGGGCACAACTTTCTGAGAAGAACACCAATAGTGCATGCACTAAGATCAAAAATTAAGAAATGGGACCTCATGAAACTGTAATGCTTTTGTAAGGCAAGTGACACCACCAGTCATAAATAAAGAGGCAGCCTATGGAATGGGAAAATATTTCTACCAACTTTATTCCTGAACGAAGACTAATATCCAAAATATGCAAAGAATTTAAGAAATTAGACATCAATAAATCAAATAACCCAATTAAATTGGGTAATATCTAAACAGAGAATTCTCAATAAAGGATTACAAATAGCTGAGAAACACTTAAAGCAATGTTCAACATCCTTATTCATTAGGGAATTGCAAGTCAAAACTACTTTGAGATTCCATTTTACACCTGCCAGAATGACTAAGATCAATAATAGAACTGACAGTTCATGCCAATAAGGATGTGGGAAAAGAAGAGCACTCCTACACTGCTGGTGGGAGTGTAAATTTTTTAGCCACTTTGAAAACCAACATGGTGATTTCTCAGAGAAATGGGACTCAGTCTACCTCAGGACACAACTATATCATTTTAAGGCATATACCCAAAGGAAGCTCCATCCTACAATTATGACATTTGCTCAGCTAAGTTACTCCAACTTTATTGATAATAGCCAGAAACTGGAAACAACCTTGATGTCCCTTACCTGAAGAATTGGTAAAGAAACTGTTAGATTTCCACAATGGAGTACTATTCAATGGTTAAAAATCACCTCATAAAATTTGCAAATAAATTAATGGAATGTGAGAAAAATCATCTTAAAAGAGGCCACTCAAATCCAGAAAGAAATATAGTATGTATTTAATTTTGAATAAATCTTAGCTGTTAATTAATGACAATCAACTTACAATGTATCCAGAGAGGTTAAGTAGAGAATGTGACTTAAGGGAAACCATGAATTTCATTGGGAAAGGAAATAGAATATATACAGAGGGTAGAATGTAAGTAGGTGCAGAAGGTAGAAGGAGGAAAAATAGGGGTACAAAGAAGGAGGAGATAGGGTGGGAAAATACAGCTGAAACTGGAGTATATTTAGGCAGTGTTGTAGAAACATAGTTCAGTGGATACTCTTAGTAAAGGAGAATACAGAGTCTGTACTGGTCATTTTTGGGGGGCTATATTTTTGTTGAGTTGTTTGTTGAGAGTGTACTATAGAGATCCATAAACAGACCAGGGTGATACTAGGACAGAAGGTCACTTTCTGAAAACCAACAATGGGATTACATTGCTGAAGCAACTTCCACACTGTTACAGAAGTGAGCAGGCTGCTTGTCATTCTAGCTGCCCCACTAGCTTACACCCAAAATAAATTACACAAAACTGTATTCATTTAAACACTGCCTAGCCCATTTTCTCTAGCCTCTTATTGGCTAACTCTTACATCTTAATATAACCCATTTCTATTTATTTTGTATATCACCACGAGGTCATGGCTTACCGGGAAAGATTCAGCATGTCTGATTCTAGCAGCTCCATGGCTGTTCTCTGACTCTGACTCTGCTTTCTTCCTCCCAGAATTCAGTTCTCTCTTCACACCTACCTAAGTTCTGCCCTATCACTAGGCCCAAAGCAGTTTTTTTATTAACCAGTGAAAGCAACACAAATACAGAAGGGCCACCTACACCACCACACAGTTATTGACTGTAGAGAGTTTGAGTTGGTACAGGTTTGAATCCCTCACTCTACTTTCCAGTCTTTTTGATGTGAGAAGGTACTCTGCCAGCCACAGAAAAACAAAAACCTAGACCCAACCCAACTACAACACTCTCCTCATAAAATCTAAAATCTGTCTTGCCTGCAGAAGGTACTGGGATAAAAGTGGCGCAGAACATGTGAGAGTGACCAATAAATGATTTGTATAACTTGTGGCCCACCCCATGAGAAGGAGTCCATGCCCTTCTCTGCCTGGTTGGCCAGAAACTGGAGAATGGATATCCCTGAGTCCACTGGTAGAACCAAACAAGAATGTCAAAAAGAAAAGTTAATGGAATGGTAACTAATGATATTCTGCTATCTTCATAGATCACTCCCTTCTCAGTGAATCATCATTGGACAGGCTTGCTCCAGCAGCAGATGGTATTAGGTGAAGAGACCCACAGTCAGATTTATACAGCAAGAGAGAGTCTAAATTGGAGGTCTCCATTGAATCCCTCCATATGGAGACTGGAAAACACACAGAAGAGGAGACAAAAGACTGTCTCAGAGGGGATTAAAGGCACGAGCAGAGCATGGCCTACTCAATCAACTAAGCAGGGGTCATATGGACTCACAGAGACTGAAGTAGCAATCACAGGACTGAATGGATCTGCACCATGCCCTCTGAATATAAGTTATAACTGTTAGTTTTGTGTTTATGTGAGACTCCTAACAGTGGGAGTGCATTTATCTCTGATTCTTTACCTCATTTTGAGACTCCTTCCCTCATATTGGTTTGCCTCATTCAATCTCTATATGAGCGCTTCAGCCTTGTCTTATTGTATCATATTTTGTCCTGTTTGAGTGTTTTCTCCTTGAGGTCTCCTAGTTTCTGAATGCAAACAGAGGAGGTGTATCTGTAAGAGAAATGGGGGAGCATGGAGGAAAGGAGGGAGGAAAAACTGTTGTTGGGACTCAATGTAAGAGAGATAATGCACTTTTAAAAATAATAAAATACCAGAAGTATGATGCTATCACAATAATTATTCTGGTAATCATAAAACAAACCATAATATCTGGATCATTTGGATCAATACAATGCTAAGAATGTGTGAAGAAAATGCATTGTTTTGCATGGTTACCAAGTATTAACTTAAGTGCTAAGTATTAGCTGAGCTATGTCATGCTACTGAAGTTTCTTTTCTAGTAGAAACTATATTATGTGTTGGACATGCAAAGTACAAGTTTATGACATGAGTTCATATGATTAAACATATCAAATAGGTTTATGGGTTTCTGGACACTATATATTTGATAGTCTTCAATATTTAGATAAATGTTAGGCCAAAGAAAATTCAAAACAAAGGGTAGAGTCCTCTTGTGCCTTTGTACATTCACAAACACTCCTCTAGCATCAGGACTATTTCTAAGCAATAAAAAAAAGAAATTGAGTCCCATGGCAGGTGAAGTTACAAACAATGTTTGTGTTAGCTCTTCCTAAAGGCTCTCAACATGCTCAAAGAGGTAAACTCATGGTCAAAGATGCAAATGGATACTTTATCACCTCAATCAACTGTCTCATCTACACAGTAAGAAAAAGTTCTTCTGAGATAGTTTCCAGAAACTTACTTGTCCATACACCTAGAGGATTCCTGCACGCTCATTACACACTTGAAATCAAGCGACAACAAAATAGGGGTACAGTGATTAAAAATCCTGAAAATTCAGTCTAGGATTCTAGATGTAGAGAGTCAGCAATAGACTAGTGTGTGTGTGTGTGTGTGTGTGTGTGTGTGTGTGTGTGTGTGTGGTTTATTCAAGATATGGTTTCTCTTTGTAAACTTGACTGTACCTGCCCTGTAGACCAGGCTGATCTTAAACTCACAGACCTGCCTGCCTCTGACTCCCTAGTGCTGAGATTATGGGCATGCACCACCACAATCAGGTGACAGATGGATTATTAAAACAATCATGATCACCTTGCAAATAAGGTTTCATTTTCACTTGACTTAAACCATAGAAATCTCTGTGATTGATGATTATATTTAGTCAGGAAAATTGATTTAGGGATAGGTATAGACTTCATTTCTCTTTGCTTTCTGAATGTTTTGTCAGGAGTATTTGTGCTTCCTCTCTGGCATGTTATCATTTGTCCTCATGCCTAAGACCCATTTTTCACATGTGATTAACTACCCAACATTGACACAGCTTTTCATTCATGAACACTCATTTGCATATATCTGTTAGTGAACCACACCACTGTTTCTTCCAAGATTGTGTTTTCAGAGCTTTAGTCTCAGTGACTATGTCCAATGGCTTAAAACAGCAATGAGTCCCTGAGATATGGGTTTGTGATTCTGTGAACTCACCTCCAATCAGATCTGTAATTATCTTTTCATCTGTAGTAGCAATGGACACACAGGTTTGAGCAACAAAGAACTTTGCTGAGAACTGTTTGCTGCAGAGACAATGATAACTTACTTAGACAACTTACTGCTCTAATCTCCTAAGAGAACACTTGGAAATGATCTGAATATTATTGATCCTCAGTGGAAGACAAGGTCTCAAAGGAAAAGAGCAGGAAATACTGAAATATGTGAAAACCTTGTAGTGATATATGGATAACCATTTGCATTTTTCTCCTCTGAGGAAACAAACTTACTTATTTTTCTAGTTGTGCTCCTTTACATTCAAGAATGTTTAAAAGCTTCCTCTATACCCTGTAGCAGGTTGAACTTCCTGGCATAGAGAGCAAAGTAAAATAGCTAAAAAATTAGACTTGGTTTATGTCACCATTGTATACCTCAAGACTTATAAGTTTATTTTTCTGGGTTTGATTAAAAAAAACTGTTACATTGACCCTGGAAAGGACCACTGGGCCCCTTCAGCACCCGCTGCAGGCGCTTCTTTGTTCCACAAATTCCTGACACCCCCCCCCCCCAGCCTGTCCTATTGTCTGTGAGGTCCTTGACCCAGGAACAATTCCTACTCCTGCACTGAGGCTACCCACCCAGAGGGGTGAGTGTGCACCCGCCCAGCCAAGGGGAGTGCAGGATCCCTCCAGCTCCTGCTGCAAGGGCTTCTTGGCTCCACACAATCCTCCCCTCCCCCCAAAGTTCACCCTTTTGTCTGCTGGGTCCTTCGACCTCCAAGAGTCCCTGTGCTGAGGACAACCAGCTGACTGGGGAACAGTTCCTGGGCCTGCAATGAGGAAATCCACCAAGACTCAGTCACAGCAAAGGTGGGACCAAGACACCAAGACTCTCCTAGCTGCATTTGAAGGAAAAGATGGGCAGGCGCCAATGCAAGAATTCCTCCAACAACCTGAAAGGTAACAGGACATCACCAGAATTCAGGGATCAAGCAACAGGAAGAATTGAACACCCTCCCCTCCCCCCGCCCCAAGTTCACCCTTTGGTCTGTAGGGGTTCTTCGACCTCCAAGAGTCCTGTCCCTGTGCTGAGGACAACCCTTCAGACCTGTGAGTGGGTGCCATCCCAGAGAGGGGTAGAACATCCGGGAAAAGAACACTGGGTGCCTTCAGCTCCTACTGATCATAATGGTGAAATTAGTGTTATATTGTATGCAGCATTGATGTCAGTTCCTTGTCTATTTGGTGGGGGGGGGATTATGATCTGGGTCATTACCTCCATACCTATTCTGCACAGGAATAGGCAAAAGATACAACACATGCCTAGCGTCAAGGTCTTCACCAAACCTTCCTCTGAGTACAGAGCTGCCCAAACCATCCTTCTCCTGGTTAGCACCTTTGTATGTTTACACACACTCTGCTGCACTTTTATCATTTAATACTTGTTATTCATCACAGCTTGCTCCTGCTGCAGTTGTCCGCATTACTTGCTGAGTGTTTCCTTACTGTCAGCGCCTTCCTGCTCTTGAAACATGAGTCCAGTTGGTTCAGGTGTTTTTGCATAAGGAATGGGGAAAACACCCTAAACAGTCTTTAAATATGAAGATGAGTGTTTTGTGAACTGAACATTTACATTTTGGATATGTGTATGTGTGTATGAGTATATGTGTTATATACTTATAAAGGTCTGCATGTATCTATTAATGTAGAATTCATTATCCTTAACTAAATATTACAGAATAGAGAATACAACTCACATGTTTGAAATGTTCAATTACAACTAAATAAAAACCTAACGTTTATGTTTTATACCATAAATAAACAAAAGAGTAATATAATGCTTTAACAAAAGGAATAATTTATTTTAGATTATATTGCTATGTTTGGTGATAAACATGTTAAATGAACTTTCATTTGCTTTTAGGTTATTTTTAATTTATGTGTCTTCTTTATTGACTTTTTTATTGAGCTCTACATTTTTATCTGCTCCCCTCCCTGCCTCCCCCACCCCTTCATCCCTCTCCCAAGGTCCCCATGCCCCCAATTTGCTCAGGAGATCTTGTTTTCTCTACTATCTATGTAGATTAGATCTATGTATGTCACTCTTAGGGTCCTCACTGTTATCTAGTTTATCTAAGATTATAATTTATGGGCTGGTTTTCTTTGCTTTATGTTTAAAAGCAACCTATGAGTGAATACATATGATAACTGTCTTTCTGGGTCTGGGTTACCTCACTCAAAATGATGTTTTCTAGTTCCATCAATTTTTCCACAAAATTCAAGATGTCATTATTTTTTTCCTGCTGTGTTGAACTATGTTCACAGCAGATTTGTTTGTCATAGCCAGAACCTGGAAACACTCTAAATGCCCTTCGACCAAAGAATGGATAAGGAAATGTGGTACATTTACACAATGGGGTACTATACAGCAATAATAATAATAATAATAACAATAACAATGACATCTTGAATTTTGCAAAAAAATGGATGGAGCTAGAAAATATTATTTTGAATGAGGTAACCCAGACCCAGAAAGACAATTATCACATGTAC
This sequence comes from Myodes glareolus, assembly GCF_982192425.1. NCBI lineage: Eukaryota > Metazoa > Chordata > Mammalia > Rodentia > Cricetidae > Myodes > Myodes glareolus. The sequence continues at coordinate 78,024,168 of NC_142026.1, forward strand.
TCATTTATAGGTGCTTTTTAAACATAAAACAAAGAAAACCAGCCTACAAATCACCATCCCAGAGCACTTAGACAGCAATGAGGATACTAAGAGAGACTTACATAGATCTAATCTACATGGAAAGTAGAAAAAGCCAAGATCTCCTAAGTAAATTGGGAGCATGGGGACTTTGGGGGAGGGTTGAAGGGAGGAGGGGAGAGGCAGGGAGGGGAGCAGAAAAAATGTAGAGCTCAATAAAAAAGAACTCATAATAAACAAAAACCCTAAGCAATGGGGAAAATCCTAACACTAGGGATAGGGAGGAGATAGACAACTCTGAGATACTGTCTTACACCTGTCAAAATGGCCAAAATTAAAAACACCAATGATAAGCTATGCTGGAAAAGATGTGGAGTAAGGGGAACAATCATCCATTGCTGGTGGGAATGCAAACTTGTGCAATCACTTTGGAAATCAGTGTGGCGGTTTCTCAGAAAATTGGGAATCAACCTACCTCAAGATCCAGAAATACCACTCTTGGGAATATATCCAAGAGATGCCCAATTGTACTACAAAAGCATTTGTTCAACTATGTTCATAGGAGCATTATTTGTAATAGCCAGAACCTGGAAACAACCTAGATGCCCCTCAATGGAAGAATGGATAAAGAAAGTGTGGCACATATACATATTAGAGTACTACTCAGTGGTAAAAAAAACAATGACATTTTGAATTTTGGATGCAAATGGATGAAAATAGAAAACACTATCCTGAGTGAGATAACCCAGACCCCAAAATATGAATATAGTATTTACTCACTCATTAGTGGATTTTAGCCATAAATAAAGGACATTGAGCCTATAGTTTGTGATCCTAGAGAAGCTAAATAATAAGGTGAACCCAAAGAAAAACAAATATAGATCTTCCTGGAAATTGGAAGCAGACAAGATCACCAGGCATAAGTTGGGAGCATGAGGGTATGGTGGGGGGAAAGGACTGAGCTCCCAAGGTCCAGATGAAGAGCAGAAGGAGGGAGAAGATGAGCAGAAAGTCAGGACTGCGAGGGGTTGGTCCACCCTCTGAGTCAGTTTGCCTGATCTAATGGGAGCTCACCAAAGCCAGCTAGACTGGGACTGAATGAGCATGTGATCAAACCAGACTCTCTGAATGTGGCTGACAATGGAGGCTGACTGAGAAGCCAATGATAATGGCACTGGGATTTGTCTCTACTGCATGTACTGGCTTTTTGGATCCTAGTCTGATTGCACACTTTCCTAGGTCTGGATGGGGGGAAGCTTGGACTTTCCACAGGGCAGGGTACCCTTCCCTCTCTTAGGACTGGAGGGAGAGGGAGGAGGATGAGTGGGAGAGCAGGAGGAAAATGGGAGGAGGAGAGGAAGAGGAAATTTTGAAGGTATTATTTATAAAGCAATAAAAATTTTTTGAAAATGGAATCAATGAAAAAGAATAATATTTTAATAATTTAAAGACAATAAAAATATATCTTTCAAGAAACAAAAGTCTAACTCCACATCCTCTCCAGCAAAGGCTATCATTGGTGTTTTTGATTTTAGCCATTCTGACAGATGTAAGATGGTATCTCAAAGTTGTTTTTATTTGCATTTCCCTGATGGCTAAGGAGGTTGAGTATGACCTTAAGTGTTTTTGGCCATTTGAACTTCATCTGTTGAGAATCCTCTGTTTAGTTCAGTGCCGTATATTTTAATTGGGTTAATTAGCATTTTAAAGTCTAGTTTCTTGAGTTCTTTATATATTTTAAAGATCAGACTTTTGTCTGTTGCAGGTTGGTGAAGTTCTCCTCCCAATCAGTAGGTTGCCTTTTTGTCTTAATGACAGTGTCCTTTGCTTTACAGAAGCTTCTCAGTTTTAGGAGGTCCCATTTATTCAATGTTGCCCTTATTGTCTGTGCTACCAGGGTTATACGTAGGGAACACATCCATTGCTGGGGGGAATGCAAACTTGTGCAACCAATTTGGAAATCAGTGTGGCAGTTTCTCAGGAAATTCAGGATTAACCTACCCCAGGATCCAGCATTACCACTCTTGGGAATATATCCAAAAGATACCCTATCATACTACAAAAGCATTTGTTTAACTATGTTCATAGCAGCATTATTTGTAATAGCCAGAACCTGGAAACAACCTAGATGCCCCTCAATGGAAGAATGGATAAAGAAAGTGGGGAATATATATGCATTAGAGTACTATTCAGTGATAAAAAACAATGACATCTTGAATTTTGCATGCAAATGAATGGAAATAGAAAATATTATCCTGAGTGAGGAAATCCAGACCCAAAAAGATGAATATGGTATGTACTCACTCATAAGTGGATTCTAGCCATAAATAAAGGACACTGAGTCTATAATTCGTGATCCTAGAGAAGGTAAATATGAAGATGAACCCAAAGAAAAACATATAGCTATCCTTCTGGATATGGAAAGTAGACAAGATTGTCAGGCAAGATTTCCCGACCCCCTTGACTCCCTGGTCACTCTGCAGGGAAACGCCCTCTTGCTCCTATCCCATCCCAGCTTTCACTCAGGAACTCCTTCCTTTATTCCTACCTTCCTCCTTGGGGCCATAAAATTCCCCCATCTCAGTGGACTTGCACACGGGGACTGGGCTGTAAGGGCAACCCAGCAGGAAGGAGTTCCTGTGTTTCAATAGCCTGCCTGAGGAATGGTAGACCCTGTGGCAGCTCAGCGAGATTCCTGGCCAGCAAGGGGTTCTGATCCTCTAGCAGAAGATTCATCAGAGGGGGAACCTGACCCGGTACCAGAAGATCCATTAGAGAACATTTCAAGGAAGAGATGGGCAGACGCCAAGGTAGGAATTCCTCTAACAATCTGAAAAACAACATGAAAACACCAGATCCCAGCGACCCCACAACAGAAGGACTTGAAAACCCTAATCCAGAAGAAGAGGAAAAAAGTGCCATTATGAAAGCAATAGAGTCCCTTAAACAGGATATGAATAACTCCCTTAAAGAAATGGATAAGAAGTATAACAAAAAGTTTGAAGAAATGAGTAAATCCGTAAATAATACCTTGGGAAACCAAGAAAAAACAATCAAATAGGTAATGGAAACAGTTCAAGAATTGAAAACTGAAATGGAGGCAATGAAGAAAACACAAACTGAGGGCCGACTCGATATGGAAAATCTAGGTAAACAAACAGAGACTACAGAACCAAGCATAACCAATAGAATACAAGAGATAGAAGAACGAATCTCAGATTCTGAAGACGCCATAGAGAAAATAAACGCTCAGATCAAAGAAAACAGCAAATCCAAAACATTTCACCAATGGACAGGTCAATCAGGCAGAAACCAAACAGAGAAATAAAAGATTTATTGGAGGTATTGAATCAAATGGACTTAACAGACATCTATAGAACACTCCACCCAAATAGGAAAGAATATACTTTCTGCTCTGCAACTCATGGAACCTTCTCGAAAATTGATCACATACTCAGTAACAAAGCAAACTTCCACAGATACAAAAAATATCAGTAACCACCTGTTTCTTGTCAGATCACCATGGATTAAAATTAGAATTCAACAACAATGCTTCCCCCAGGAAGCCAACAAACTCATGGAAGTTGAACAGTCAACTACTAAATCACCTCTGGGTCAAGGAAGAAAGAAAGAAATTAAAGTCTTTCTTGAATTTAATGAAAACAAAGACACAACATACTCAAACCTATGGGACACTATGAAAGCAGTGCTAAGAGGAAAGTTCATAGCACTAAGTGCCCAATTAAAGAAAACAGAGGAAGAACACATTGGAGACTTAACAGCACACTTGAAAGCTCTAGAAAAAAAGAAGTTGATTCACCCAGGAGGTCTAGAAGACTGGAAATAATCAAACTGAGGGCTGAAATCAACAAAATAGAAACACAGAAAACAATCCAAAGAATCAATGAATCAAAAAGTTGGTTCTTGGAGAAAATCAACAAGATTGACAAACCCCTATCCAAATAAATCAAACGGCAGAGAGAGAACATGCAAATTAAAAAGATCAGAAATGGAAAGGGGGACATAACCACAGACACAGAGGAAATTCAGAGAATCATTAGATCTTACTACGAAAGTTTATATGCCACAAAGTTGGAAAATGTAAAAGAAATGGACATTTTTTTCGATAAGTACCATATACCAAAGTTGAACCAAGAACAGGTGAACAATCTAAATAGACCTGTTAGTCGCGAAGAATTAGAAGCTGTTATCAAAAATCTCCCTACCAAAAAAAGCCCAGGACCAGATGGTTTCAATGCAGAATTCTACCAGAACTTCCGGGAAGAGCTAATACCTATACTCCTTAATGTATTCCACAATATAGAAACAGAAGAGACATTGCCAAACTCCTTTTATGAAGCTACAGTTACCCTAATACCAAAACCACACAAAGACAAAACCAGGAAAGAGAATTACAGGCCAATCTCACTTATGAACATCGACACGAAAATTCTCAGCAAAATACTGGCAAACCGAATCCAAGAACACATTAGAAAAATTATCCATTATGATCAAGTAGGCTACATCCCAGAGATGCAGGGCTGGTTCAACATACGCAAATCTATCAATGTAATCCATCATATAAATAAACTGAAAGAAAAAACCATATGATCATTTCATTGGATGCTGAAAAGCATTTGACAAAATTCAACACCCCTTTATGATAAAGGTGTTGGAGAGACTGGGGATACAACGATCATACCTAAATATAATAAAAGCAATATACAGCAAGCCGACAGCTAACATCAAATTGAATGGAGAGAAACTCAAAGTCATTCCACTAAAATCAGGAACACGACAAGGCTGTCCACTCTCTCCATACCTCTTCAATATAGTGCTTGAAGTTCTAACAATAGCAATAAGACAACATAAGGAGAACAAGGGGATTCGAATTAGAAAGGATGAAGTTAAACTTTTGTTATTTGCTGACGATATGATAGTATACATAAATGACCCCAAAAACTCTACCAAAGAACTCCTACAGCTGATAAACACCTTTAGTAACGTGGCAGGTTACAAGATCAACTCCAAAAAATCAGTGGCCCTTCTATACACAAAGGATAAAGAAGCAGAGAGGGAAATCAGAGAAACATCACCTTTCACGATAGTCACAAACAGCATAAAATATCTTGGGGTTACTCTAACCAATGAAGTGAAAGACCTATTTGACAAGAACTTTAAGTCTTTGAAGAAAGAAATTGAGGAGGGTACCAGAAAATGGAAAGACCTCCCCTGCTCTTGGATTGGGAGAATCAACATAGTAAAAATGGCAATTCTACCAAAAGCAATCTATAGATTCAATGCAATCCCTATCAAAATCCCATCAAACTTCATCACAGACCTTGAGAGAACAATAATCAAGTTTATATGCCAAAACAAAAAACCCAGGATAGCCAAAACAATCGTATACAATAAAGGAACTTCTGGAGGCATTACCATCCCTGATTTCAAACTCTATTACAGAGCTACAGTATTGAAAACAGCTTGGTATTGGCATAGGAACAGAGAAGTCGACCCATGGAATCGAATAGAAGACCCGGATACTAACCCACAAACCTATGAACACCTAATTTTCGACAAGGGAGCAAAAGGTATACAATGGAAGAAGGAAAGCATCTTTAACAAATGGTGCTGGCATAACTGGATGTCAACCTGTAGAAGAATGAAAGTAGACCCGTATCTATCACCATGCACAAAACTCAAGTCCAAATGGATTAAAGACATCAACATTAATCAGTCCACTTTGAACCTGATAGAAGAGAAAGTGGGAAGTAGTCTACAAGATATAGGCACAGGAGGCCACTTCCTAAGTAGGACCCCAGTAGCACAGACAATAAGAGAAACAATGAATAAATGGGACCTACTGAAACTGAGAAGCTTCTGTAAAGCAAAGGACACTGTCAGTAAGACAAAAAGGCTGCCTTCTGACTGGGAGAAGATCTTCACCAACCCCTCATCAGACAAAGGTCTGATCTCCAAAATATACAATGAACTCAAGAAACTAGACACTAAAACTCTAATTAATCCATTGAAAAAATGGGGTACTGAACTGAACAGAGAATTCACAACAGATGAACATCTAATGGCCAAAAGACACTTAAGGTCATGCTCAACCTCCTTAGTGATCAGGGAAATGCAAATCAAAACCACTTTGAGATGCCATCTTACACCTGTCAGAATAGCTAAAGTCAAAAACACCAATGATAGCCTATGCTGGAGAGGATGTGGAAGGAGGGGAACACTCATCCATTGTTGGTGGGAATGCAAACTTGTGCAGCCACTGTGGAAATCAGTGTGGCGGTATCTCAGGAAACTGGGAGTCAACCTCCCTCAGGACCCAGCAATTCCACTCTTGGGAATATACCCAAGAAATATCCTATCATACTACAAAAGTATTTGTTCAACTATGTTCATAGCTGCACTATTTGTAATAGCCAGAACATGAAAACAACCTCGGTGCCCCTCAATAGAAGAATGGTTAAAGAAGGTGTGGAACATATATACATTAGAGTTTTACTCAGCAGTAAAAAACAATGACATCTTGAATTTTGCATGCAAATGGATGGAAATAGAAAACACTTTACTGAGTGAGGTAAGCCAGACCCAAAAAGAGGAATATGGTATGTACTCACTCATAAGTGGTTTCTAGCCATAGTTAAAGGTCTTTGATTCTAGAATTTGTGATCCTAGAGAAGCTAAAGAAGAAGGTGAACCTGAAGAAAATCATATAGTTATCCCCCTGGATAGTGAAATTAGGCAAGATTGCCAGGCAAACTCGGGTGCATGGGAGGTGAGGGGGTGGAAGTAAGGGAGATGTTCAGGGCGAGGGGAGAGGGGGAGGATTGGGGATGGCTTGGGGGAATGGAAGGGAGGGTGGGAGGAAGGATGGCTGTGGGAGCAGGGAGGTTTATATCTCAGCTAAGGGAACCATTTTAGGGTTTGCAGGAGAATTGATTCTGGAGGGGTTCCCAGTAAAAATTAAATAAAAAATAAAAAAATAAAAAAATAAAAAAAATAATAATAGAAAAAAAGAAAACGCTTTACTGAGTCAGGTAAGCCAGACCCAAAAAGAGGAATATGGTATGTATTCACTCATAAATGGATTCTAGCCATAATTAAAGGTCTTTGATCCTTTCATTCGTGATCCTAGAGAAGCTGGATAGGAGGGTGAACCTGAAGAAAATTCAGGTAGTTTTCCTCCTGGAGATTGGAAATAGACAAGAGTCCCAGGTAACCTCGGGTGCTTGGGGTGGGTGGGAGGGTTGCTGGAAGGGGAGAGGGTTAGAGAGAAGGGAACAGGGGAGGAATGGGGAATGCTCGGGGGACTGGGGGCGGGGGAGGGAGGAAGGATAGATATGGGATCAGGGAAGAATATTTCTCAACTAAGGGAGTCAGTTTAGGGTTTACTAGAGACTTGATTACAAATGGGATCCCAGGTCCAAGGAACGATCCCCAGATTGTTCTCTGGATCGAGGAGAGGATGCCTGAACTGGCCTTGGCCCATAACCATACTGATGAATATTTTGCTTATCACCATAGATCCTTCATCTGGCGATGGATGGAGACGGAGACCCACATTGGAACACTGGACTTAACTCCCTAGGTCCAAACGAGAAGCAGAAGGAAAGAGAACGTGAGCGAGGAAGGCAAGATCAGAGGGAACCTTCATCCGACGATGGATGGAGATACAGATAGAGACCCACAATGGAGCACTGGACGGAGTCCCCCAAGGTCCAAATGAGGAGCAGAAGGAGGAAGATCATGAGGAAGGAGATCGAGACTGCGAGGGGTGTGATCACCCACTGATACAAGGGGACTGATCTAATGAGAGTTCACCAAGGCCAGTTGTCTGGGACTGAGCGAGCACGTAATCCAGCCAGATTCTCTGATTGAGGTCGGATTCTCTGAATGTGGCTGGCCCGGAGTCTTTCTGAAAAGTCATCGACAATGACACTGGGACTTGTTTCCTCTGCACATACTGGATTTTTGGGATCCAGTCTGTTTGGATGCTCACCTTCTTGGACCTGGAGGGAGGGGGGAGGAGCTTGGACTGCCCGCAGGGCGGGAGACCCTGACTGCTATTGGGGATGGAGAGGGAGGAGGGGAGGGAGTGGGAGAGTGGGAGGGTGTTGGGAGGAGGGACGGAAATGGAGACTTTTGTATTTTAATAAACTTTGAGAAAAAAAATTCCACCAAAGTAAAAAAAAAAATCCATTTTCTGATGGTGTCAAATGTATTGTCTGGAAATCTGTAGTACATGTAGATATTATCCGTATCCCAACCTCAACTTGTTAGACCATAGTTAATAGCCCTACAACATTATTGTGTAATGAAAAGACCAAATACCTTATTCAATTGACCATAAGCAGAAAATCCAGTAAAGGTTACTTTAGTCAAAGCAAGAAGAGCGGTTCTATATACAAAATTTAGGCTTCAACATTTCTGCCCTGGAGTAACATTATACCTGAATATACCCTTACATTGACCAGACACAAGGAAAAATACAGCTTTTAAAGAACCCCTGTGAAGGAGCAATACCAATATCATAGGGCCCTCATCTATGATAACTTTTCAAGAGATTAGATAGATTTCCCTGGCTTAGTATGATGTATTGACATTTGACACTACTTTCACCATTTTTAAGTTCTGTAAACTAGATAGGATTCTAGGGTTTTAAAACAAATAAGTAAGAGTCAGTACCCAGATCATACAGAAACATCAGGTCACAGGACAGAATCACTTCTGAATTGTGATCTATCCATTCAACCCTGGGTCGTTCTTAGAAAAATTCAGATAGCTGTGCAGTCATCTGATCAAGCGAACTTTTTATGACATACATAAAAAGGAATAAAGAGAAATGATTGGATAGGGTAAATACTAAGGAGAATTCATAGAAGTGCTGACTTTGACAGGCAATATACCAGACGTAGGCCTAAGCAACAGAAAGGACATAATATTTTCAGAGGAGACCTTCCTGTGAATCAGCAGCACATTGTTTAAGTGCCTATGGCTCTGATATGATGGTACTCTACTGAGTCTTATCAAACAACAACAGTAAAATTAAAAATCCTTTCTACATCTTATTTGAAAATATACCAATAATACAGTTACACCATTGATAACTACACATTAAAACATGGGGTAAAACAAAAGTTAAACATGTCATGTGGTAGATTACACTATAACTTGTTAAAATAACCATAGATGAGTGAAATGGGAATAAAATTATTTTTAAATTCCAGGTAATTGTTGAAATGGGTGATGAAGAACTTGAATTGAGATTACATTCTAACTATTCTCTATACTGTCAAATATTACTTGATATATACAATAAAATACACTTCTGAATTTCAAAAAAAAGAAAAAAGCAATCAAACAGGTAATGGAAACAGTTCAAGAATTGAAAACTGAAATGGAGGCAATGAAGAAAACACAAACTGAGGGCCGACTCTATATGGAAAATCTAGGTAAATGAACAGAGACTACAGAATCAAGCATAACCAATAGAATACAAGAGATAGAAGAACGAATCTCGGATTCTGAAGACGCCATAGAGAAAATAAATGCTCAGATCAAAGAAAACAGCAAATCCAAAAAATTCTCATCACAAAACATTCAAGAAATCTGGGATATGATAAAAAGACCAAACCTAAGAATAATAGGAGTAGAAGAAGGAGAATAATTGCGGATCAAAGGCCCAGAAAATATATTCAACAAAATTATAGAAGAAAACTTTCCCAACCTAAAGAACAATACTCCTATGAAGGTTCAAGAAGGATACAGAACACCGAATAGAGTGGATCAAAAAAAAAATCCCCTCGCCATATAATAAACAAAACACAAAACATACATATTAAAGAAAGAATATCAAGAGCTGCAAGGGAAAAGGGTCAAGTAACTCATAAAGGTAAACCTATCAGACTTACACCAGACTTCTCTATGGAAACCATGAAAGACAGAAAGTCCTGGATAGAGGTACTGCAGAAACGAAGAGACCATGGATGCAAGCCCAGACTACTATACCCAGCCAAGCTATCATTCCCTGTCAACGGAGAAAACAAAATATTCCATGATAAAAACAAACTTAAGCAATATGTAGCCACAAATCCAGCCTTTCAAAAAGTAATAGAAGGAAAATCACGACCCAAGGAATCTATCATAGCCAACACTGCCTACAATAATTCAGACATCTAGCGACCCTGCACAACCACAACTCAAAGAAGGGAAACACACAAACTCTACTACACAAAAAAATAAAAAAATAAAAATAACCGGAGTCAACAATCACTGGTCATTAATTTCACTTAATATTAATGGAATCAACTCACCTATAAAAAGGCACAGACTAAGAGATTTTATATGAAAACAGGATCCAACATTCTGCTGTTTACAAGAAACACACCTCAACCACAAAGACAGACATCTACTCAGAGTAAAGGGTTGCGAAAAGGTTTTTCAAGCAAATGGACCTAAGAAACAAGTGGGTGTGGTCATTCTAATTTTCAACACAATTGACTTCAAACTAAAATCAATCAGAAGAGATGGAGACAGACATTTTATACTCATAACAGGAACAATTCATCAGGAGGAAGTCTCAGTCTTGAATATCTATGCCCCTAATATAAAAGCACCCACTTATGTAAAAGAAAAACTTCTAGAACTCAAGGCAGTCATCACACCACACACACTAATAGGAGGAGACTTCAACACACCTCTCTCACCAACAGACAGGTCAATCAGACAGAAACCTAACAGAGAAATAAGAGAATTAATAGAGGTAATGAATCAAATTGGCTTAACAGATATCTATAGAACATTCCACCCAAATAGGAAAGAATATACCTTCTTCTCTGCAGCCATGGAACCTTGTCGAAAATTGACCACATACTCGGTAACAAAACAAACTTCCACAGATACAAAAATATATTAGTAACCACCTGTGTCTTGTCGGACCACCATGGAATAAAGTTAGAATTCAACAATAATTCTAACCCCAGAAAACATACAAACTCATGGAAGCTGAACAGTCAACTACTGAATCACCACTGGGTCAAGGAAGAAATAAAGAAAGAAATTAAACTCTTCCTTGAATTTAATGAAAATAAAGACACAACATACTCAAACCTATGGGACACTATGAAAGCAGTGCTAAGAGGAAAGTTCATAGCACTAAGTGCCCAATTAAAGAAAACAGAGAAAGCACACATTGGAGACTTAACAGCACACCTGAAAGTTCTAGAAAAAAAAGAAGCAGACTCACACAGCAGGAGTAGAAGACTGGAAATAATCAAACTGAGGACTGAAATCAACAAAATAGAAATACAGAAAACAATCCAAAGAATCAATTAAACAAAAAGCTGGTTCTTGGAGAAAATCAACAAGATTGACAAACCCCTAGCCAAACTAATCAAATGGCAGAGAGAGAACACACAAATTAATAAGATCAGAAATGAAAAGGGGACATAACCACAGACACAGAGGAAATTCAGAGAATCATTAGATCTTACTACGAAAGCTTATATGCCACAAAGTTGGAAAATGTACAAAAAATGGACTTGTTTTTAGATAAGTACCATTTACCAAAGTTAAATCAAGAACAAATGAACAATCTAAATAGACCTGTTAGTAGCGAAGAAATAGAAGCTGTTATCAAAAACCTCCCTACCAAAAGAAGGCCATGACCAGATGGTTTCAATGCAGAATTCTACCAGAACTTCCAAGAAGAGCTAATACCTATACTCCTTAATGTATTTCACAATATAGAAACAGAAAAGTCATTGCCAAATACTTTTTATAAAGCTACAGTTACCCTGATACCAAAACCACACAAAGACACAACCAAGAAAGAGAATTACAGGCCAATCTCACTCATGAACATCGACACAAAAATTCTCAACAAAATACTGGCAAACCGAATCCAAGAAAACATTAGAAAAATTATCCATTATGATCAAGTGGGCTTCATCCCAGAGATGCAGGGCTGGTTCAACATACACAAATCTATCAATGTAATCCATCATATAAATAAACTGAAAGAAAAAACCATATGATCATTTCATTAGATGCTGAAAAGCATTTGACAAAATTCAATACCCATTTATGAAAAAGGTGTTGGAGAAATTGGGGATACAAGGATCATACCTAAATATAATAAAAGCTATTTACAGCAAGGCAACAGCTAATATCAAATTGAATGGAGAGAAACTCAAAGTCATTCCACTAAACTCAGGAACACGATCAGGCAGTCCACTCTCTCCATACCTCTTCAATATAGTGCTTGAAGTTCTAGCAATAGCAATAAGACAACAAAAGGGGATTAAGTGGATTCTAATTGGAAAGGTAGAAGTTAAACTCTAGTTATTTGCAGATCATATGATAGTGTACATAAGTGACCCCAAAAACTCTACCAAAGAACTCCTACGGCTGATAAACACCTTTAGTAATGTGGCAGGGTACAAGATCAACTCCAAAAAATCAGTTGCCCTCCTATACACAAAGGATAAAGAAGCAGGGAGGGAAATCAGAGAAACTTCACCTTTCACGATAGCCACAAATAGCATAAAATATCTTGGGATAACTCTAACCAATGAAGTGAAAGACCTATTTGACAAGAACTTTAAGTCTTTGAAGAAAGAAATTGAGGAGGATACCAGAAAATGGAAAGCCCTCCCTTGCTTTTGGATGGGGAGAATCAACATAGTAAAAATGGCAATTCTACCAAAAGCAATCTAAAGATTCAATGCAATTCCCATAAAATCCCCTAAAAATTCTTCACAGACCTTGAGAGAACAATAATCAAGTTTATATGCCAAAACAAAAAACCCAGGATAGCCAATACAATCTTTACAATAAAGGCACTTCTAGAGGCATTACCATCCCTGATTTCAAATTCTATTACAGAGCTACAGTATTGAAAACAGCTTGGTATTGGCATAAGAACAGTGAAGTCAACCTATGGAATCGAATAGAAGACCCAGATATTAACCCACAAACCTATGAACACCTGAACTTCGACAAAGGAGCTAAAGGTATACAATGGAAGAAGGAAAGCATATTTAACAAATGGTGCTGGCGTAATTGGATGTCAACCTGTAGAAGAATGAAAGTAGACCCATATCTATCACCATGCACAAAACTCAAGTCCAAATGGATTAAAGACATCAACATTAATCTGAACTCACTGAACCTGATAGAAGAGTAAGTGGGAAGTAGTCTGCAACACATGGGCACAGGAGACCACTTCCTATGTATAACCCCAGTAACACAGACAATAAGAGAATCAATGAATAAATGGGACCTCCTGAAACTGAGAAGCTTCTGTAAAGCAAAGGACACTGTCAGTGAGACAAAAGGCTACCTTCTGACTGGGAGAAGATCTTCACCAACCCCTCATCAGACAAAGGTCTGATCTCCAAAATATACAAAGAACTCAAGAAACTACACACTAAAACTCTAATTAACCCAATTAAAAATTGGGATACTGAATTGAATAGAGAATTCTCAACAGGAGAACTTCGAATGGCCAAAAGACACTTAAGGTCATGCTCAACCTCCTTAGCGATCAGGGAAATGCAAATCAAAACCACGTTGAGATACCATCTTACACCTGTCAGAATAGCTAAAGTCAAAAACACCAATGATAGCCTATGCTGGAGAGGATGTGGAGGGAGGGGAACACTCATCCATTGTTGGTGGGGATGCAAACTTGTGCAGCCACTGTGGAAATCAGTGTGGCAGTTTCTCAGGAAACTGGGAGTCAACCTCCCTCAGGACCCAGCAATTTCACTCTTGGGAATATACCCACGAGATGCCCTAACATACTACAAAAGCGTTTGTTCAACTATGTTCATAGCTGCACTATTTGTAATAGCCAGAACATGAAAACAACCTCGGTGCCCCTCAATAGAAGAATGGTTAAAGAAGGTGTGGAACATATATACATTAGAGTTTTACTCAGCAGTAAAAAACAATGACATCTTGAATTTTGCATGCAAATGGATGGAAATAGAAAACACTTTACTGAGTGAGGTAAGCCAGACCCAAAAAGAGGAATATGGTATGTACTCACTCATAAGTGGTTTCTAGCCATAGTTAAAGGTCTTTGATTCTAGAATTTGTGATCCTAGAGAAGCTAAAGAAGAAGGTGAACCTGAAGAAAATCATATAGTTATCCTCCTGGATATTGGAAGTAGACTAGATTGCCAGGCAAACTTGAGTGCACGGGGGTGGGAGGGGTGGGGTGGGAGTGGAAGTAAAGGACATCATTAGAGAGAAGGGAGAACGGGAGGATGGGGGATAGCTTGTGGAAATAGGATGGGGGGAGGGAGGAAGGATGGATATCAGAGCAGGGAAATATATATCTCAACTAAGGGAGCCATTTTAGGGTTTGTAAGAGACTCGTCTCTCAAGGAGTTTCCAGGTCCAAGGAGAGGTACCCAGATTGTTCCCTGGGCAGCAGAGGAGAGGGTCCTGAACTGGCCTTGTCCAATAAGCATACTGATGAATATTTTGCATATCACCATAGAACCTTTGTCTGGCGATGGATGGAAATAGAGACAGAGACCCACACTGGAGCTCTCGACTTAGCCCCCTAGGTCCAATGAGGAGCAGAAGGAGGGAGAACGTGAGCAAGGAAGTCAGGATCAGAGGGATCCTTCAACCGACGATGGATGGAGATTGAGACAGAGACCCACATTGGAGCAATGGGCTGAGCCCCCAAGGTCCAAATGAGGAGCAGAAGGAGGGAAAACATGAGCAAGGAAGTCAGGACTGCGAGGGGTGTGCCCACCCAATCAGACGTTGGGGCTGATCTAATGGGAGCTCACCAAGGCCAGCTGTACTGGGACTGATGGAGCATGAGACCAACTACACTCTCTGAACGAGGCGGACAATGAGGGCTGACTGAGAAGCTAAGGACAATGGCACTGGGTTTTGAACCTACTGCATGTACTGGCTTTGTGGGAGCCTAGACTGTTTGGATGCCCATCTTCGTAGACCTGGATGGAACGGGGAGGACCTTGGACTTCCTACAGGACAGCGAACCCTGACTGCTCTTTGGACTAGAGAGGGAGGGGCAGTGGGGAGAGGGAAATGGGAGGAGGTGGAAATTTTTAATAAAAAAAATGAAAAGAAACAAAAGACTAAAAATACAATCACTCACTGTTTTTCTGAATAACTAAGTTCCCCTCATCCTTCATCTTCAGAATCAAATTCATCGTAGCAGCAAATTCTGCATATATGGTGGATAGGGAAAACAATTTCTTTTTTTTTGGCAAACAACTTCTTTATGTTTCCTTCACGGTAGGGACTTGTACATTGCTAAAGCTCTACTTTTTTGCTTAGAAAAACATGGAATAACTAACTATTCCCATATAGAATGGTAAACAGAGAAAGGTAGATTTCAAGAGACCTATCACATATAGACCACGATATGTTTTCCATGCAGGAACCTGACACTCAAACGCCAGAATCAGACAGAAGGGCAACCAACGATGTGAATATAGGGGTGGTCTTATCACAGATTGAAGTTGGAGTTCTGGGCAGTTTCTCTCTCCTCTATTGCTCTCTGTTTTCTTTCATTTACACAGAAGAGTTTAAGGTCTACAGACTGGATTCTGATGCACTCAATTGCAATCAATTTCTTAACTCTCTCAGACCATGGCAGCTCTTGCTTGAAAAGACTTCCTCCAAAATTCTGGAGGCAAAGGCCTTTAATATCTCCACACAGTGGGCGAGAAAATCTCCAATGTCAGTACCATCTTCTTGCATGTCTGACAATTCATCACTGTCAGTTCCCAAAACTCAAAATGTGTAGAGCTTAAATTAAAAACTTCAAAATTACATTGTCTCTTTTGTAAACTTTAGTTGTATTTTGAACCTCATTATTAGTATAATTTTTGCTATAAATGTATGTTCAAAATAGGACAATAAAAATGTCACAATGCTAAAGGACTTGGGTACTCTTCTGTTAATCTCAGGGAAACTGATAAAATTCTGCACATGTATATCTTTAATTCTCTGATATTATGTGCAGAAAACAGCACTGTGGTTTTCATCCTGCACAGACAGAAACAAAGGATGAAAGACATGCCCAGAAGCAAGGTCTCTCCTCAATCCTTACCAAATACCAGAGCATCCCAAACCACCCTTCTTCTAGTGAGCACCTTTGTCTGCTTTTACTTGCTTTCCTACATTTGTCCAGTTTGATTGGCTATTGTTTATAATCCTATCTGGTTCCTGTTGATCATGTCTATTGCAATATCTGGCTGTTTCTCAACCATAAATTCCTTTTTTATGAATTGTAACTCCAGAGTATTGACTCCATTATTCATTTTTATCAGGGATACACATGCCCCATGATCATCTGAGGAACACACAATGCACATTTGTTCATAATGCTTCACCCAATACTCAGTGTGTCATGTTCACACACTCTTCAGACAATGATAGTCTTTTGGAACCATGAATGACAGAAACATATGAGAACATATCTGAATCCACATTTATTTCTGTTTTCTCTATTATAATGCATTTGTGGTTGTATTTCTCTTGTTTTGGTTGCTCCCATAGCAAAAGTGAAATTCTGAAAAAAAATTGTTGATGGGGGGGTGTTACATTCAATGAACCAATAGCAGTATCCTCTTCTTTGTATTGCTTAGTCTATGTTTATCATGTCACTGTATTTTACTTACTCTGTAAAATATGTGCAATAGGCTTTATTTACCTAATTTAGCATCTCTCAGAAAAGAATAAAAAAAGGCCAGGTCTAGTACTATTTGAGGTCCCTTCTGTTCATATGTAAAAAGCAATTAAAAACCAAATAATAATTTATTTTAAAATGTTTTAATTAATAATTGGCATAAAGAGAAGACTCATTTAAGTTGTATAAGAAGGGTTATACTTGTGACGAAATAAAGATATTAGTCTTCAGTTGTATTTTCTTCCTTTTTGCTGTTGATCTCCCTTTTCTAGATTTCTTTTCCCTCCTCTAATCTGCCCTCCTATTTCCCCCTGCATTTACCCCTTTCAGTTTCATTGTTCTCCTTTAACCTTGACATCACTACATTCTATCTCCCCTACCTTGAGATATACCCCAACGGGCCTGTACCAGTTTCATGACCTCTGTGGGTATTCCAAATTAAGCATCCATTAATAAAGACTCAAAGATAACATCCACAAAGGACAGAAAATATACAGTGTTGTTTCTTGGTCTGGTTTACCATACTAATAATCACTGTTAAAGCTCTTCTCATGTATGAATATCATAATTTTTGTTTTCTCTAATATGAATAATATTCCTTTGTTTAAATATGTCATATTTTGATAGATATCCGTGCTGGTTCCATTTCCTGGCTATTATGAATATAGTTAACAGTGAACATGGATGAGCAAGTAACTACAGAGTAGAATATGGAGTATTTTGGGTAAATAAACTAGGAGTGGTTTAGCTGAGTTATAATAGATCGATTGCCAGCTTTTTGAGGCACCTCCACTCTAATTTATATACTGGATTCAAAAGTTTGTACTCGCACCAGAAGTGAATGAGTATTCTTCTTTCCCCACATCCAGATCAGCATTTGTCAACACTAGCCATTATGATTTGGTAATATCAAATATCAAAGTAATTTTAAATTTCATTTCCTTGTGAGAAATCTCTTAGTTTGATGTCCCACTGTTAATTGGATGTTTATCTTCCTTAGTTTTTGTTTGTTTTGTTTTTATGTTCTTGTTGTTCTTTGCCTATGCTAGATACTAACCCAGTGTCAGGTGAATCGCTGGTAAAGATTTTTTCCCACTTTGCATGCTGACTTTTCACTC
This sequence comes from Myodes glareolus, assembly GCF_982192425.1. NCBI lineage: Eukaryota > Metazoa > Chordata > Mammalia > Rodentia > Cricetidae > Myodes > Myodes glareolus. The sequence continues at coordinate 78,042,003 of NC_142026.1, forward strand.
TGATAATGGTATCCATTGCTACACTGAAGTTTTCGACTTCCTTGTAATCCCACATTCAATCATTGGTACTAACATTTGTGTTATTGGGGTTCTGTTCTAAAAGTCCATTCTTATTCTTATAAATGAAAGTGTGTTCCCTCCTTTCTCTTTGTTCATATTCAGGGAGTTATGACTTCAGTTGAGGTCCTTGATCCATTACCACTAAGTTTTCTACAAGTTAAAGTAAGGATCTAAAAACAACTGTGACAGCAAGCATAAGACCTGAACAAGTTTAAGACAGACAAAATTCCAATATGGAGAAGGGAATTTTGTTGTAAGGTCCCATTCCTAAGAAGGAAGCTATTGGTAATTGATTCCAGACTAGAGAAGAAAATTATTTTCCTCCAGTGGAAATATATCACACACAGGGCAGAGCAGGCAGAATTCTGAGGGCTAGATGGCCAACACAAAATGGATTTCATATTTTCATTTAATTTTTTTACAATTTTTATTTGTATTGGTATTTTTGTCTTTTTCAGTTTTATTGATTTATTTTGGTTGTTTGGGTTTGATTTGGGAGAAAGACAGAGAGGGAACAAACTTGAAATTCATGGGGTAGGGAGAGTGCAGAAAATGTAGGAGAAGGTAGGGGATGAAAAATGATATGATCAAAATATATTGTTTGAAGAAATATTAAAGTCAATATATATGAAAATAGAGATGAATCAAATTTCATTCTGTTACATGGACCTCTATAATTTGAACGGCAACATTTCTTGAAAATTCAGTGTTTTCTCCAATGTTCATTGTTGTCTTTGTTAAAAAAAAATAGGTATTTTTAGAATTGTGAATTTATATGTAGGTTTTCGATTTTATCCCATGGTCAATGAATTTGTTTTCATTTCAATAACATGCAGTTTATCCTTCATTCACTCTGCAATATACCTTTAAACTGGGGATGATGATGTCTCTAACAGATTTTTATTTTACTTAATTATATGGCTGTCACTTAGAAATTCTCTATTCTATGAAGATCAGTTGGGTTTTCTCAATGTTTCATCACATCTGAGCAAGGAAGGCAAGATCAGAGTGAACCTTCATCCTACGATGGATGGCGATACAGACGGAGACCCACATTGGAGCACCGGACTGAGCCCCCCAATGTCCAAATGAGGTGCAGAAGGAGGAAGAAAATGAAAAAGGAAATCAGGACTGCGAGGGATGCTACCACCCACTGATACAAGGGGACGGATCTACTGAGAGTTTACCAAGGCCAGTTGGACTGGGACTGAACGAGGACGTGATCTAACCAGATTCTCGGAATTTGGCCGGATTCTCTGAAGGTGGCTGGCCCGAAGTCTTTCTGAAAAGCCATTGACTATGACATTGGGACTTGTTTCCTCTGCATATACTTAGTTTTGGGGATCCAGTCTGTTTGGATACTCACCTTCCTGGACCTGGAGGGAGGGGGGAGGAACTTGAACTTCCCACAGTGCAGGAAACCCTGACTGCCCTAAGGGACGAAGAGGGAGGAGGAGAGGGAGTGGGAGAAATGGGAGGGTGTTGGGAGGAGGGGCAGAAATGGAACCTTTTATAATTTAATAAAATTACTTTCAAAAAAAAACTTAAGCCTGCTTTAATGGCACAGGCAAACAGGATTTGCTCTTTGGAGCAGAGACCTGTAAGTCTCTAAGTTCAAAAAAAACTTAAATTAACTAATAATTCTTATTTATATTTAGCCACATGACTTGGTACCTTATTCAGTGAGGCATTCTCATCTTGCTTCCTCTGTGACTGGCAGGTGGCTACAGACTGAGCCTTTTCTCTTCCCTGAATTCTCCTAGTATGGTAACCCCATCTATACTTCCTGCCTGTCTACTGGTCAATCAGCATTTTTATTATACCAATATGAATGACAAATCATTACAGGGTACAAGAGCATTATCCCACAGCACCGTTCCTTTGCCACTTGATTTCTAAGCCCACAATAAACTTTCTCTATAACTCTTAAGCATTACTGTTCTTTATCCCTCCTGAGCCTCTTGAGTTACTCTTACCTCTAAGAGCAATTGTTCCAAATCTGAGAAAGTAGCTACATAATATGTCATTTTTTCTGTCTCATATAGCCTTTACATTCCCCCCATTATTTTCTGCCAGTCTTTAAATGCTAAAACATATGTCTGTCTAAATTCTATAATTTATGCCTGAGAATTGACCAATGCATACAGCATCAATGATCATTTATTTTCAATAATTCAATGAATGTACCGTTATGCATTAACTGCAGCACACTAGAAGTATATAAAATCTATTACTGAAGTCAATGTTACACATAATCTACGGGTATAAGCAACAAGGTTCAAGAAGCAGTGTGCCCTGTTATCATGTTCATTAATCAATACAATAGCACTGGTCTCACCTATAGGCCCTAAGACCTTTCCAGCTAAATTTCTCTACCCTGGTAAGGGCAAAACACCATAAAATTCCTGTGAAACATCTTAAATGCATTCAGTAATCATTTGACTACTGCTGTAATTGCCAAGCTACTATTGCATCCCTAGGCACAATTTATTCAGTGTACTGACAGTGTAATACACCAAAACCATAAGTGACCAAGCTCTCAGGGACAATTCACCTGCATCAGCTTGAATAGTGACTTCTGGAACTGCAGAGGCCAGCATAGAGGAGACATCAACTTTTCTTTTTTTATTGTTTTTTCTGGGCTATATATTTTCCTCCAATCCCCTCTCTTCTTCTCCCTGCCTCTTCTACCCTCTCCCATAAGTCTCATGCTCCCAATTTACTCAGAAGATCTTTTGTGTTTCTACTTCCCATGTAGATTAGATCTATGTATATCTCTCTTAGGGTCCTCAATGTTGTCTAGGTTCTTGGGGATTGTGAATTATAGGCTGGTTTTATTTGCCTTATATCTAAAAGCCACTTATGAGTGAGTACATATAATATTTGTCTTTCTGGGACTGGGTTACCTCACTCAATATTGGTGTTTTCTAGATCCATCCATTTTCCCACAAATTTCAAGATATCATTATTTTTTGATGCTATGCAGTACTCTGTTGGACATCAGCTCTTCTCTTGTTCATCTCCTAGATCGTCCTGAAAGCAAAGTGTTATATCTTTTGAAATAATGGCTCATTTTGTTCTTTCAATTATCCATCTAAAATGGCAAAAAAGGTAATGAAATGTGGAGGACGAAATGCAGCTCACACCTGTGACTGGAAATTTTAACCTTACACTTACAGCACCTTGATTAAATGTCCTTTCCCACTAACACAGAGTGAACTTATTTGGAGTCCTTCCTTATAATTTTACAATTTTCGACATGATTTTCCAATATTGTGAAACACTCTAGGATTATGAACATTTTTACCTGGAGTCAGCAGGATCTCTGCCTTCTCCAAGCAAGTACCAGTGGATCCTGGTGTTCTGAAGATAATTGGTTACTACAATAAAATATGAGCAAGAGTCAGCAAAACATAAAAAGAGCATACCTCCTAATCTGCACCTAAATTTTTTCAAGATAGTTGTGCTGGGAAGAACATAATGGATGAAGAACACTGTGACATCCAGATTTAAACTTGGAATAAGGTTGTATGAGAATATAATACATTTAGGGCATGTGCTCAGAAAAGGCAATGTTGATATTTCTCAATGAGAACATGAAATGAAAAAAAGACATATATTTGGATAGGAACATGGCAATCTCTGCAGTTTCCCTCAATTTCTAGAGAATTGTTAGGGTAACTAATGGTCACACTCCGAAGGTGTTTTTCTGAAGACAGCACAATTGTGAGCTGTATGATCTTGAGCATAATGGTCTGTAAATCGGGCTTCTCTGAAGTACTATAATCACATAACTTATTAATGGAGATGTAATGATAACAATGACTATATAATAAAATAATTATATAATAAAATGAGTATGTAATAAAAATATAATAATAAAAATTAGTCTTGCCCTACAAATTGCACTGAATTTGTCAACTTTCTTGAGTCCCCTGGTTTTACTGCCTTTCTTCTGACATTAATTGAGAGACACAATCTGGACAATTTCTCTGAGTCCAGTCTTCTTACTCCACTTTTCTTCCCCAGAAGCCATTCATCTGCCTTACTGTAGGGTACTCCTATGACTGTGGGACCCCTGCTTATCTCTGCTATAATTTTTAAATATGACCTGTACTGACAAACTCAGCTCAGATAAAAGAGGTAACAAGAACATGCTACAGCATGTTGAGCCTTCAACTACAGCCAGATCCTCTGTTCTGGCAGGATACCAAGAGACATGTATGCCCATACTGTTTCAGTGCATCCATGTCTCATATCAGAATGGAACACTGACAACCCATGGAAGCTCCTTAACTTCCCCCCAAATTTCTCCTCCCTGTGGAAAATATAGTGTTCCCTTGTGTTAAAGGTCAGGGTTGAGATGTATCTTCTATTATGAGTACATTGCTAGCTCCCTTTTCACTGTCTGACTCATCCCATTGGATCCAAGGCTGTTAGCCCTCCTGAGGCCTCTTTACCAGTAGTCTCTTGGTCTCTTTTGTATTCTTTTTCTGTACCTACTAGCTTCCTATGGCAGTAGATGGAAATGAATACAGAGACCCACAGACAGACATTACACAGACTGAGAAAATTTAAAACACTCAGTCCTACCTGGGATGTCTCTTTCAAATCATGTCCCAAAGAGCTAAGAGATTTTAATGGAAAAGGACATAAAAACGTGTAAGAGCAGAGAAAATTCAAGACACCAAGAAAACAAGACCGACTAAATCAGCATGATCAAGCTCATATAAACTCACAGACACTGAGTCAGCAAGCACATGACCTGCATGGGTCTGCACCATGTTCTTTGCTTATATATTGTAGCTTCCAGTTTAGTGTTTTTATGAGATTCCTACCTGTGTGAATAAGGGGGTCTCAGTTTCTGTGGCTTCTCTTAGGGTCTTCATTCCTCTTTGTTTGTTTAGCCCAAGTTGATGTGTTAGATTTTTTCTTTCATATTATATTATACTATGTATCTCATACATTATACTACATTATTATATTTTTATCCTTTATAAAATCTGTGTGTTTTGGTGGTGGATTTTTATCTTTGCTTGTTGTGTATGTGTATGTGCGTGTGTCTGTGTCTGGGTGTGTATTCCAGCCTGTCCTGAAACTAACTCTGCATACCAGGCTGGCCTCAAACTCATTGAGAGTCACCTGCCTTTGCCTACCATGAGCTGGGATTAAAGGTGTGGACCTCCATTGCGTGCCTGGCTGCCTTTTTGATTCCTAATGAAAGACATAGTAGTAGGAAAATCAAAGTTATGAATTAGACACAAAAAATATTTTGACTGGGCACATCAAAATTCCAGGAACTGGATTAAAGGGAGATCTCTCACTTCAGAAATAGATAAACTGGATTTGGTCACATGACACATCACTTAATCATGAAATAGAATGATGTAAACTTACCTCAATGGCATACAGAAGACAGACATCAGAATTTCATCATTCATACTGGTGTCCAGGGAACTGAGCATATATCAGCAGCTATAAACTGCAACACTTCAATTAGAGGATAGCAAGAAACTTGAAATTGTTTTTGATACCTGACATCTGGGGAAAAGATGCTCAGAAAAGTTTTTACCTGCCTTATGCAATGTTGTGTACCCATTACTACTGAAGGTGAAAAGGTAGTTGCAGGTCTGTTGGGAGGTGAGGTCACGGAATAATATACCCATATCTCAGGCACTGGTGGCTCCCACCAGAATATGTCAGGGACCATAAGACTCTGGCTGTGAGATTGCCGTCCTAAGAAAATAAACAGCACTTGGAATGCACTCATAGAGCCTGTGAGACAGAATTCACAGAACAAAACTCAACTGAAGACTCCAGCTAATCGAGACTTCCAGAAAAGCGACTTGGAATTAAGTAACATAACAAAGCCACCTGGCAACTAAAGAAAAACCTGAATGAAGCACAGACTCAGGACACAGGCAAAAACGAACATGAGGTAATAGACACAGAACACAGTCTCTGACATTCTTATCTTTATCAATCCTTTACTCATTGGAGTTCTTGTGATTTTTTTTCCCAAAACATACTGAAAGCTCGAATGCAATGCTTTAAAATTGGTCTTTTGCTCAGCCATGATCATGGGAAACCTTCCTGCTGATGAGCTGATTCTATATATTCTTGAGAGGTGCTTCAGAGAGTGGGAGGAAGGTAAATGAATCATGGAATCCCGTGTGAAAGCATATTTGCATGCAGTGTGCTTGAGTAGAAAATCTTAAACTCTGACCTATGAGGCCATTGATGGAGAGAGAGACTGTATTTACCTCAAAAGCCAAGTATTCTGAGATTGTGATGCAGCTACTGCCCTCCTAAATCATACTCAGAGAACTTGACACAAAAATCACCACCATTGTTTAGCAAGTTAGACACTTCCAGTCAGATGTGGACCATAGTGCTTTTACATCATTCTTCCTTAATTGATATAAATAAATACACACACACACATATATATATATATATATGTATATATCATGTATCATATATATTTATAATATACTAGCAAAATAGTCCAGCATATATACATATATGTGTACATGTATTTGTTAATTGACATATATGTGTATATATGCATATATAGTATATATTCTGGACTAATTTGATAGTAGAATATATAATGATATAGAGGGGCAAATTGAAAGTTTGCTTAGATATTACAATGTGAATCTAATGGTTTTTCTAATGAACGCTATATTTATTTATTCTTTAATAGTAAGAATTGGAAAGTTGAGGTGAATTCCCTTTGCTTTCATTTTGTGTGTATGAAATTATATACATCTGTGTATCACATGTGTGCCTGGAATACTTAAAGTCCAGAAGAGGGTGTTGGAACACTCAGGACTGTCTGAACAGTCATTTATGCTAGGAATTGAACTCGGGTCCTTTGGAAAAGCAGCTAATGACCTTAACTAATGTGCCTTCTGTACAACCTCAAATACTTCAAGGTTTACAAAGCACAAGTCTTGATGCTGACAAAAGACAGAGTGTATGCATAGTGAGCATACCTTATATTTGTGCTCACAGATCATTGCTCAGGTACCATTTAGCACTGGAATAGGCCATCAGATTCCTAGTCGTACTGTGTGTGCGCCACACACTTTTATTACGTGTTCTTTTTTATTGAAATTAAGGAAAAACATGTGAGTATGATTGGTTTCCATTAGGCTACTATTTTAATTGTTTTTTAACAAATATAAATAATCCATGAGGCAAAGGCAGCTATCTGAAATGTGGGACAATTTTGCACTGATGAATATGATTTCTCCTGACACTGGTTCCTGTAGAGTTATAGTTCCTCCTGTACATTAAAATACCCAGTGTTCTCTAGGACTAGGTACTCACTCATGCAAGAAACAGTAACACACACATGGAAACAAAATATCCACTACAAAACACGCAGCAACAGTAATTTTGAAAAGGTATAAATGTATAAAAATCAAACCTAAGTATCAGGATATTCATTTTAAGTACTGAAATGAATGGTTTCACAGGTAGTTGTGGATTTCAGTAGCCTAACTGTTGACTTTATGGACTTGAAAGTCCTCACTTTATCATTAATCATGAATTTATAAATAATTGGCTCAGAAGATCTTATCTCACTTTTCCGCATCTGCATAACTGGAGTCAGAGTAGAGGATTCCACACTGACTGTGAATATTGACTAAACTGTATTATCCTATATTCAAAGCTAGGAGTTATACATTATACACTTTCTTTTAGGTTATAATGCCACTTTTTGATGAAATGTTTTAAAAAAATCAAAGAAGGATTTTTGCATTAGTCTTATTATGGACATAGAACACAGTATATAACTGCATCAGCTTCACATGCCATAATCCTGAGACCACAAGAGTTGACATTATGGAAGCCAGTGATATGGTTGTAAAAATGATATTTTTATCACAAACTGCAATTGGAGTCCTGGGCAACTCCTTCTTAGTCTACAACTATCTTCTGCTTTACTTCAGTGGGATCAGGTTAAGGCTCACAGATTGGATTCTGCAGCACTTGATTGCAGCTAACCTTTTAACTCTTCTGTCTAAAGGAATTCCCAATACAATGGAAACTTTAGGTTTGAAAGACTTCCTCAATGATTTTGGATGCAAACTGATCTTCTATCTTCACAGAGTAGGGAGGAATGTGTCTCTCAGCAGCACCTGCTTCTTAAGTATCTTTCAGTCCATTACCATCAGCCCAATGGGCTCCAGATGGACACACCTTAAAGTCCAGGCTCCCAGTTACATTGTTGCTAGTGTATATATAAGTTGGATCCTCGCCCTCATAATAAACATTGATTTTGCTATGTATATAACTGCAAGATTGAACCATAGGAATATGACAAATCTAAAATGGTTTGGATTCTGTTCTGCCGTTCGTCATGACAAAGTCATTGACATTCTCGCTGCAGTATTACACACAAGCCCTGATGTGGTTTTCGTGTTGCTGATGATTTGGTCCAGTAGCTCCATGTTTTGCATCCTCTACAGACACAAGCAGAGAATGAAGCACATTCATAGAAGCAACTTGTCCCTCAAATCCTCTGCTGAGTCCCGAGCCACAAAGATTATTCTGCTCTTGGTGAGCACTTTTGTCTTCTTTTATGCCCTTTCTTGCGTTTTACAAATTAATTTGTCCGTTTCAAATAATCCAGGATTTTTCCTGGTAAACATGGGTTCAATAGTTGTTGCAGGTTTCCCAACTGTGAGTCCCTTTTTGCTGATCAGTCATTAACTCTGTGAATCTCCCATCTGTTTTGCCTGTGCAGAGAATAGAACATTCTAACCATATCTGTAACATCAAAATTGTGTGTTTTTGAATAATGTACATATTTTATTTAATCACGTATATATGCTCAATCATGTCCTAAAAGCAGGTGTTATGTATTGAAGAACTAACATAAACACATATAAAATGTGAATATATTACAAACTGTATATTTGCATATTCTATATTGTTTTGTGACATTGAGAATATTAATCAATTTATACAAATAATGAATTTGTCACAGTTTGTAAAACAGTGGTTGATTTACAGTCTATTTTTGGACATTTGTCTTGCCTTTTTCTACAGCAACAGAGTAAAATTTGCTGGACAGTTTTTTCTTGACTACTTTTCTTGCCAAATCAAAAAAAAATCTAAGTTAAGATAGTCAAATAGCATTCATTTATACACTTCTTTGAGAACTTCCACCTTGACTAAGATGGGTGTGGGGAAGGTGGAATGTAAGCATTGCCCTGAAATCTGAGGTTTTGAGAATTTTAGATCTTCCAGTATCCTGGAAATCTACCACTGAACATCCAGTCTCCTCAAAGGTGCTCTTTCTTGCTTGTGAGCTACTCCCAAAATTAAAACCCACTATTGTGAAAAGATAGCTTCTATCAGTCATTTTCTTGCCATCACTTAAACTACAATGTTATAGTTTAGAAAGGAAACAATATTGAAATGAATCTGACTATTGTAAGTTGACCATAAGGAAAGAGATTAATGATTGGCAACAATGAGCCTTAACCCCTAGCATGCACATCATGAATTCCTCCATCCTCAGCCCTATCTCTCTGCTCTTTTCCCTTTCATCACTACAAAACAAGAGAAGATGGTCCTTCCAGCATGTGAATTACAAGATGAAAGTGAACCACACTGCAGTCAGACATGTCCACCTACATCCAGTATCAGTCCATATCAAAGAAAGTAAATGTGCCATAAAGCTCTTTCCCCAAACTCACAGTGGTCTATCACAACTGAGGAAATGGGAGGCGGGGAGGAGGTGGAAATTCTTAATAAATAAATAAAAATAAATAAATAAAGCATGTTAAAATGAAAAAAAGAGACAATTTATAGCACCAGAACTTTTTTGCTAAAGAGCTAAACCTGTGAAGAACTCCAGTTAGATTATTAGTTAGAGAATTAAAAATTATATATAATTATATAAAATTATATAAAAATTATAGGACTGAATGAGAACTTTCAGACTGCTTTTCACCATCGTCTTCACTGAAAGCATTATTTGTCAATTTTATTATCACATCCTAAATTTTACCTCATTTCTCTGCATTTTAGCTTTCACCTTATGCTGAACTTCTAAAAACCCTTCAATTACATTCTACAATAATATTAGCTCATACACAACACTTCTTCCCTGCAACCAATGTAAATATCTTTCCAGTGCACTTAAGTTTGAAATGAACTTAGGGAAAAACTAAGGACATTAATTACTCTAAAGCTCCTACCTCAAAGCCCTTCTTTCTCTCTGGATAGTATCCATTTCAAAAAAAATCTACTCAGCTGCATGCACCGAAATAGCCACAATTAACTTTGATGTAGCCTCATCTTCCTGAGCCAAACCCTAACTTATGACACCCAACTGATTAAGAACCAATCCCCAGCAGACAGATTCTACTTTGTCTTATTATTATCGTTTGAGATGATTCGGAAGCAGTTTCTTTGTTTTCATGGTGTTGGCATATCTCCCACCTAGCTTTACAAATGCCTTAAGAATGGTAGAGTTACTCTTGAAATTTAGAAAGCAGTATATCTTCCATTTTTTCTTTTATTGAAGATAACTTTTCTCATTCAATATATCCTGATTATAGTTTTCACTCTCTCTACTCCTCCAGTTTATCATATCTCAATTACAGGCTTGCGATTAGGGGAGTGTACTGCATGCTTGCTGGTGGTGGGTGTTCACTACTATTCCTGTTACTATTACTTAATTGACACAAGTTAGAATCGTCAGGAAAGAAAAAACCTTGAGATATTGCCCCCATCATATTGGCCGGTAGGCATGTCTGTGGGCCATTTTCTTAGTTGATTATTGATGTAGGAAAATACAGTTCACTGTGAAAAGCAATCTCCCTAAAGATATCATGTGTTTTATAAGAATTCAGGTTGAGCAAGCCAGGAAGAAAAAAGAAAACCAGCAAGCAGAATTCTACAATGGTCTCTGTTTCCATTACTGTCTTCAAGTTCCTGGCCATGCTTCTTTCCAAAATGGACTTTAACCTATACATCGAAATAAACCCCTCCTTCCACGTGTTCCTTTTGATGATGGTATTTGTCACAGCAACAGAAAGTGAACTGTGATGAACAGTTGCCATTTAGAATATTCCATCTGTATTTGTCAGATATACTGTTGGGATAACAAATTGTTGGCAATTTTTAAGTTTTATTTATGATGTATACAATGCTCTGCTTGCTGCCAGAAGAGGGCACCAGATCTCACTATAGATGGTTTTGAGCCAACATGTGGTTGCTAGGAATTAAACTCAGGACCTCTGGAAGAACAGATAGTGTTTTTAATCTGGGAGTCATTTTATGACCCCAGACCCAAACTGTCAGCATTTTAGCAAAGCCCATCACTTTGCATGCCTTTTATAGCAATCATGAGCTGTCCCATGTCAATATGAGTGAGGAGCACCTGGATTTGAATGTCCAAGAAGAAGAGAATTGGTCTTGCTTCTTGCTATAGACTGAATCGGATGAGGTGGCCAAGGCAATACTGGAGAGCTTGTCTGGGTATTGATAAGGGAAAACTAGCAAGACAACCTAGCAACCAGGCCCAGAACCAGAACTATGAGTTAGTCCACCTCATTTATGAACTGTTGGAGCCTATAAAGGGGACAAACTTACAGGATATCCAAAGGAGCCCCAGGGAAAGCCTATTATCACTGTTATAGTAGATGTCAGAGGGGAAAAGCTAGACCAATGACTTACAGCAATGAGCACTTGCAAGTAAAGATGAGTGGACTAAGTAGTAAACTGGGTGACTCAATGGGCCACACTACAATTTCCATAAGACTCTTCTTTTGTCTCTTTTTGGTTTTCCTTGTCTTTGTTTTGTTTCATTTTTTATTTAGTTTTAATTTTGGTTAGGTTGCAAGAGCAGAGGGCAGAGGAGAGGAGAGGGGATATAAGAGGGATCAAAATGCATGATGTGAAATCCCCAAAGAATAAATGAAAAGAAAAATATTAGCTATATAATTCAAGTGATATTTAATGACTTTTAGCTTAGATATTAGTGGGAAATAATGCACTCCTACTCAAATGTATTTCAAAGATTTAACCCAAGAGAAAATAAGATGCTCGCGCAAGCTCTAGGATTGTTGGGGACTAGTGACAGCTCAAGAAATTTTTTTGCTCCAACAAGCAAACAATCCATAACCATGAAGTCCTAATAAGTCAATAAACCTTCATATTCTTCAGCATGTGTGTGTTTTGTTCCAGAGAAACTCATTTTACAGTACTAAAGGTCTGAGTATCCTTTGCATAAACATTTTGCCCTATGTGTTGAGTCCTCCATTCAAGAGTTAATGCCTGGACATAAAGTATCTTGAGTTTCCAGTAATGTCTTAGAAGCTTTAGTTGTCTTGAGCATAAATATCCAAGATAAATTCATACCTATCCATGATCTGTGGTATGGACTTTCCATGTTTACATTTTTTCCAGTATATAAAAGAAGTACATGTCAGATCTGGAAGTCCTTCTGAGGATGAGAAAGATATCCCTACAAGGAAAGAGGCCATTAGTTTATAGACAGAAATGGTTGCTTCCTTAGAAGTCCTCTTTACAGCATGTTTTACAATGAAATTTTTATGAGTTCTACTCTGTTATCAGATTGTCTCTATATCTCTCAAGTCTCTGTTGATATTGACTGCTCCAGGATTATTTTACATCTATGAGTCATAGAAGGAATCTCAGTACTAGACAGCAGGCAAGTAAATAAATTTCAACAGGTAGCAGTTATCTTGCAGCATTTAGAAATGTTCAAGTCTATAAACCTAGCACTTGCAACAAGGTGGCAATCACAGGCTGTTTCTGGAAACTTCAAGGCACATATTTGGGTTAGAAAACGTGGCCCAAACCATGGATAACAGAAGTTGCAAGGTATCAAGACAAAAAGTACTTTTAAATTTGGTTGAGAGGGATAGAATCCTGAAAAGCATTTAAAAATGAGAAACACTTAATGCTATGGCACAGAAGGAACCATGAATCCCGGAAGAAAGCTGAGAAAGGCCAGGGCTCTGAGCAAGTCATCTGTGCTCAAGTCCACTCCCCTGTAATACATGCGTGTTTCCTCCAGGGTGATGGGGTGCCATGTTATTCTGTGACTTAACCCTTGCTGCACTGAGCCAGTCCCCCTTACATTCCTAAGATCTGTATGGACAGATTGTTATATATTCTGACGTGAGGTAAACTCACAGTTGATCTCCAAAACAGTACATTTCAGATTTTGTGTCAAATCACAGGATTCCTGCATTCAGAAACATGAACTTGGCTTCTATCGTTGTTTGAATGAGAAGGACCCACCATGTTTCATATATTTGAATACTTGGTCACCAGTTAGTAATACTGTGTAGAAAGGATAAGTGTTTGTGGCTGGGGGGATTTGTTTGTTTGTTTGTTTGCTTGTTTGAGACAGGGTTTTGCTATAATTTTAGAGCCTGTCCTGGAACTACACCAGGCTGACCTCAAACTCACAGATATCCAACTGCCTCTGCCTTAGAATCGTTAATGAAGGCTTTGGAGCATAATACTGGACAGGAGATTCAGGACTTACAGAAGACAATGGTGAGCAGATTTACTAAGATTGAGGAAATCATAGACTCTGATGAACAGGAGCAAAAAGTAGAAAGGCAACATCCACCTCAAAAAATTCTCAGTCTGCATAGAGTTATACCTGCCTTTAAAGTAATAACATCAGAAAAGATAACTGGCTTCAAAAACCCTAAGGTCATTAAAGAACATACATGGGAGCCTATACGTATGAATGATCTGAAAGAATTTAAACAAGCAATTGTGAATTATGGACTACATTCATCCTTTGTTAGGGAGATGTTAAAATCCTGGGCTCTGAGCAGCAGGGCCACCCCTCAAGATTGGAACCAGCTCATGTCAGCTGTCCTAGAGAACGGACCTGTATGGCATTTCAAATGCCTATTTAAACAAGAGGCCAGACTTTTACAACAACAAGAATCGGCGAAAGGAATTGAGGTTTCTCTAGATCAAATTCTAGGGGAAGGACTTTACTCTGATCCTCAGGAACAAGCTCTTTATGATGAAAACATTTTATCCATATGTGCTACAGCAGCTCTAAGGGCCTGGGACAGGGTTCAAGACTCAGGTCAGAGAGTAGAATTGTATATCAGGGTCAAACAGGGTCAGAGAGAACCCTTTAGTGACTTTTTACAAAGACTAACTAAGGCTGTACAAATAGGGATACCTGATCCAGAAGCAAGAAATATAGTACTTGATTCTTTGGCTTATGAGAATGCCAATGTAGAATGCAAAAAGGATCCTGGGGCCTTTAAAGCTCAGATCAGCATCTTTGGATGAATGATGGGTTTTACATACAATGAATGTTGATACATTTGATTATGGCAATGAAACATGGGTGCAAGAAGCAATTTCGAAAGGTAAAAGGAGACATCAGATTACAAAATGCTTTTATTGTGGCAAAATGGGACACAGGAAAAGGACTGCAGAAAATGGAATTCCAGGAATAATGCCTCTTCCAGGAATAACAGGAATAGGAGAACTCAGCGTTCAGGTTTATGTAGGAGATATGGAAAGGGCAGGCATTGGACGAATGAGTGTAGGTCAACAAGAGATAAACAGGGCAACCCGTTGCCATCAGGAAACTCAATAGGGGGCCTCTCGAAGGCCCCCATGGCAAATGTGGTCCAGTCACTTCCGATCACTGCAGAGAACATGCCTCTTCAGGGAAATTAGAATGCCCCATGCCTGCTGTTAAAAGCAAAAACGTCCTGAAGGATGAGTTAAATGTGGTGAATGAATCAAGAAATCTAAGAGGAAAAAGTAAACGAATATTCTGGAAGACTTCTATAAATGAACAAAGACCACAGCTAAGAGTGTGTGTAAATGGCAAATTTATTACTGGCTTACTGGACACAGGTGCAGATGTAAGTATCATTACTCCAGAATCTTGGCATCCGCATTGGCTTCTTCAGGAGGTAGATATTCAGTTCTTAGGAATTGGAACCCTATCTCGAGTAAGACAAAGCACGAGATGGGTCAACTGTAAAGGTCCAGACGGACAAATAGGAAAACTAAGGCCATATGTAGCAAATATTGCAGTGAATTTATGGGGCCATGACCTATTGCAGCAATGGAATACCCAAATTAACATTCCTGCTGCTTCCAGAGTCTATATTTCTAAGGACAATATTACAAGATATTACAGATGGCAGAAAGCAGCCATTAGAGCTATACAAGAACACAACACAATTGATGGCCCTTCAGAGGTACCAACAGCCATGCCTCTACAATGGTTGACTGAGAAACCAATATGGACTAAACAGTGGCCTTTAGCTGAGGAAAAGTTACAGGCTTTAGAACAGCTGGTACAAGAGCAATTAGATGCTGGACATATAGAAGAATCTACCAGCCCTTGGAACTCTCCTGTGTTTGTTGTTAAGAAAAAATCTGGTAAATGGAGAATGGTGACAGATCTTAGAGCTATCAACAAGGTTATTCAACCTATGGGCCCTCTGCAATCTGGAATTCCTCTGCCCTCCCTGTTACCAAAGGGATGGCCTCTTATAGTTATTGATCTGAAAGATTGTTTCTTCACTATACCATTACAAGAAAAAGATAGAGAAAAGTTTGCCTTCACAGTGCCTACCTATAATAACTCTCAGCCTGCAAAGAGGTACCAGTGGACCGTCCTCCCACAGGGAATGTTAAACTCTCCCACCCTGTGCCAATATTTTGTAAGCCAACCATTGAAAATTATACGCAATTTCCTAAGTCCATAATATACCACTATATGGATGATATCCTGATATCTGATCAAAACAAAGACACCTTAGAAAGGCTGTTTGAAGAAGTAAAAATAGTATTACCTAAAAGGGATTGCAAATTGCTCCTGAAAAATTTCAGAGAGGAGATTCTGTTAATTATTTAGGTTATAAAATAGGTTTACAAAGAATTAAGACTCAAAAGGCACAAATCAGGAGAGACCGGTTACGAACTCTTAATGACTTTCAAAGATTATTAGGCGACATTTCCAGTCTACGACCAGCTGTTGGGATAACACCTGATCTAATAATTCATTTAAACAAAACCTTAGATGGTGACAAAAATTTGAATAGTTCCAGAGAGTTAACAGCTGAAGCAGAAAAGGAACTGATGATGGTTGAGGAAAAATTACAGGAGGCATATGTAGATAGGATGGATCCAAATCTTAGTTGCATTCTAGTCATATTGCCTTCCAGAATTTCTCCTACGGGAATTTTAATGCAGAGGGAAGATACTATTTTAGAATGGATCTTTTTACCACACAAACCAAGTAAAAAATTAAAAACTTATGTGGAAAAAGTCTCTGAATTGATTATAAAAGGAAAATTGAGACTTCGTCAATTAGTAGGTCTAGACCCAGCAGAAATTATAGTGTCGTTCACTGCTGATGAGATAAAAAAAAAGTTGTGGGAAGACAATGAACCATGGCAAAGAGCTTGTGCTAATTTTTTGGGAGAAACCAATAACAATTACCCAAAAAGCAAGAGACTTATCTTTATAAAGAGAACTTCTTGGATCCTCCCTCGAATTGTCCATGATGCTCCAATAACCGGAGCCCGTACATTTTATACCAATGCTAATAAATCAGGGAAAGCAGGTTACAAATCAGAAGAATTGAGTAAAGTGGAACAAAGTCCTTATGATTCTGTCCAGAAGGCAGAATTATATGCCATCCTTATGGTGCTTAGGGATTTTAAAGAACCTCTTAATATAATTACTGACTCACAATATGCAGAAAGAGTTATTTTGCATATTGAAACTGCTGAATTTATACCTGATGATACAGAACTGACCTCATTGTTTATCCAGGTACAAGACATGATCAGAAACAGGCTCTGCCCTATGTATATAACACATATCCGATCCCATACGGGTCTGCCAGGTCTTCTAGCACAAGGTAATGCAGATATTGATCAATTATTGAGTGGTATTGTGCTGCAGACATACGAGTTTCATAAAAAAACATCATGTCAATAGCAAAGGCTTGAAAAAAGTTTTCTATTACATGGCAACAAGCTAAGGAGATTGTAAAGAAATGCCCTACTTGCTCTTTTTATAACCAAACACCATTGCCTGCAGGGACTAATCCAAAGGGTATTAAAAGGAATGAAATTTGGCAGATGGATGTGTTTCACTTTCCAGAATTTGGCAAATTAAAATATGTACATCACACCATTGACACGTACTAGGTTTCCAATGGGCAACTGCTTTAAGCTAAGAAAAAGCTGATTCAGTAATCACTCATTTATTAGAAGTTATGGCCATCATGGGTATACCTACACAGATAAAGATGGATAATGGTCCAGCTTATGTTTCTAGAAAAATGACACGATTTTTTGCTTATTATAATATTAAGCATGTTACAGGTATACCATACAATCCTACAGGTCAAGCAGTTACAGAAAGATCAAATCGAACTATAAAAGATACGTTGAACAAACAGAAAGGGGTGGAAAATACCCCCAGGAATAGGTTACATAATGCTTTATTAACCTTGAATTTTCTCAATGCTAATGGGAAGGGGACAACGGCTGCAGAAAGACATTGGATATTGGAAAAGTCTGCTGAATTAAATCAACTAATTTATTTCAAGGATGTGCTGACCTCACAGTGGAAGCCAGGAGATGTGCTGCGTTGGGGAAGGGGTTTTGCTCTTGTTTCCACAGGAGAAGAAAAATTGTGGATACCATCAAAATTAATAAAGGTTAGATCTGAAGAGAAGAAACCTCTTGGAACGGAGAAACGACAGCATCTATAATGATGAAGACCATACAGGTGGTAAGAAAAACATAAAATGGGGGCAAGGTTCTTTTCTTGTCTCCACAGAAAAAAACTCGTCTTTGAAAAATTCAAGGGACCCTGGATGTTTGAATACTGACAACCGGAAAAATAACTACCCAATATGGATTATCAAGAAAACTGAATAGGTTCTGTGAGTATGAAGCTCTGGAATATACTAAATCATATTTCTGAATTTATATAGCTGGTTTTGGAGTTGTACTCTTGGTTTGGTCCCTCTGTAATTCCAAGCCTGTTGTTAGGAGAAAAACCCAGAGTTTCTGGAGTTTCTGTCTTATGTCAAGAGCCATGATATGAGACAGAAAGAAATATGAGTTTAGAAAACATCTTTGCTTTTCTTCATATCTATCATACTTTTCATTGAATATGTCTATCATACCTTTCATTGAATATATGTTTGTATATGTCTATATAATTAATGTTGAAGTTTTCCACAATGAACAATGAGTTCTTTCTGCACTGACATTTGAAGTTTCCAGGAAGAAGATGGGACCCCCATAACAACATAACGACAACTCCACTCGGTTGATATGACATCATGATACTGATAGTGCTACTACAAGTCCTGTTTCGGGTATCAGCTGCACAGATGATTCCAACTTGGTTAGCTGAAATGGTGCACATCTTGTACAACATTCTGGCCAGACCTCCACCAAATACTCAGAGACTGTTTGCAATTTTAAAAGACATTGACATTGAAATTTAACCATCATTTTAGTTTCACAGGATTCTCCAGAAAGAACCATACCCCCATGACAGCTGGAAGTAATTCTAGAGGACGATGTCCCCTCTCTCAGCAAAGTTTGTCCTCAGATTTAGGAACAATATTTAGGGATTGATTATAATTAGTATACGGTTGAGAGTTGGGAAAGGAATTTTATAAGCTCAGGGATCTTTTGGGAAAAAAAGGGGGGGATAATTGGATAGATAATAATGGTATTTGTGAGTTATTGTTTATAGATAATTACATCAGCATATATTGAATATTGTATGTATGCATGCTTCTACCTGTTTAAAACATTTTTTATGTATTGATATATATTGTATTGATATATGTATACCATATTGCAGCGTACATTTCTACCTCTGATTAAGATACTCATATATTGTTTATGTATTGATATTTATTGTTTACATTTGGAGGTCATTGTCCTCATTTATTGCACAGTTGCTTATTGTCTTAGTCTTTAAGTTAGATACATGTTAAGAATTGTAGATCAATAGTCATCTATGTCTGTCATATTTATGGTTAGACTAATCAGGTTCTTTAGATACATAGAGATTATATATAAATAGTCTTCAACCTCTTCAAAGAGCTGTAGAAAATGGCACTTAATTTAATCTTAGAGTTCTGTGTAGTGAGACACAATCACTCCTGGCAACACTGACCTATTCCAGAGAGACTGTTGAGCACCAAAGACACTCCACTTGGAGCTTGTCTTCTTGACAAATCTGGCCTCTGGGTAAGGAACTGCCCATACATCAACTATTGACAAATACACGGTATCCGGAAATGGATAAACAGAACTGTCAAATCTTGCCAAGACAGGGTAAGACAGTTTTGAAAAATCTCTTGCCTGTTAAAATCCAGAAATGAATAAAATCCGGAAATGGATAAACAGAACTGTTAAATCTTGCCAAGACGGGGTAAGATGGTTTTGAAAAATCTCTTGCCTGTTAAAAATAATCTGTCAGTTATTCTAGCCCTTAGTCAAAGTTGGTTGCTTCAATGCTGCAAACAGGTCTTTGGTGATTGCCCAGGTAGCCAGTTGTCTCTGTGATTTGTTGCATGTTTTGGAAGTTCTTTGATTGCACTTCCTAATTACTCAGGTAACATTATTTCCCTTCTCTGATCTTCTATGGGGTTGAAGACAAGATAAATGTAGTTACTTTCCTCTCATGACTTGGCCAACTTATTTATTATACAAGATTTTAGCTAGTTAGAATAGGATATTTGTACTTATTGTATATAATTGTGTAGGTTTGTACTTACCATATATAATTTCGTAGTAGGCTTAGAATTCTCTTACTTAAACAAAAGGGGGAGGCGCTGCGGGAGTATCTTCTGCTGCTTCAGCCAATAGTCGCTGAAGCACGAGCCCACGGTGCTGCGGGAGGGCCTTCCGCTCCGTCAGCCAATAGCCACTGAAATACCAGCCCACTGGGGCGTGGTATATTTCTCTTTTAAAAAGAGCCACAGATCTTGGTTCCGGTGCTTGGTCCCGGCTCCTGCTCCCGGCTCCTGCTCCAGCGACTAGGCTCCTTTCCTGATGGTTTATGGTGTATGTAAGTTTTACCCCCCAAAATAAATAACCCCTTAAAACATAACTGGTGTGGGATTGATTCGCCGTTAGGAACTAGACTAGGCTGACCTCAAACTCACAGATACCCACCTGCCTTTACCTCCCGAATACTGGGATAAAAGGTGTGTGCCACCACCGCCCAGCTGGGCTTTGAGGTTTGTGTTACCGCCCATGTGGCCATCTCAAATGGGGCTTATGGCTTTGGCGCCTCTCTGGTACACCATACAGAAATATGGGCCTACAATCCATTCTCTCTTATTAAATTTTAACAACTCCTGTACTTCTGCAACAGGACAGATGGGTCGTGCCTGGCTTGGGCAAAGTCTTCTTCTTAAAACACAAATGTTTCCGTCTTTGGAAGTGGCTTTCGCAAGATTTCCTGTCTTAGGCATTTGGGGAGGAGAAACTTCAAACCTGTCATTGACTGACGACCTCTATAAAGAAAAGAGATTAGTGGAGAGAAATATACTTCTCAGGCCCTGTGTGTCAGCCATTTCTTTTGTCAGGACATATCATAATGCTTTATGAATAATTATGTTCCCAAAGACTTTATTCTCCTATTTTAAAGGAGAGTAGAATCGCCTGAGTTGAAAATGTTTCTTCTGCTGGTATCATTTAGAGTTAACATTCTCAGCATAAATATCAGCTCTCAATATTCACTGTCACAGCCTCTCTTCCAGCAATTGTCAATCACAATTGACAATCATGATTTTTCCATATTATCAGTCAGTACCAATCTTCAAATTTTTCATATCATAATTTCATATTTAGCCAGTCAAAACCAGCTCTCCAATTTTCATAATTTCATATTAGCTGGTCAATACCAGCTCTCCAATTATCATAATCTAATATTTAGTTGGTCATTACCAACTCTCTAATTTTTCAAAATTTCATATTTTTCTTTACCATAATTTCATATTCTTTTCGGTCATTACCGATGTATTTAGCACCATTGGTTATTACCAGATTTTTTCCCATCACCTTATATGCCGCTGTAAATATCAGGTTATTACCATTAAGAGTATAATACCATTTGCTGTTATTAAATCCCATTTTCAGTCATTGTGCAGCTGTTAAAGTCTTAGTCTGCCCCCTTGTTAAGTGAAGAGGGGTTTTAGTCATTCTTTATTGAGCTTTATTTCCCTGAGGAGAAAGCTTAGGTCTTAGTTCTTAGGTTTAATACTTTATTCAAAATGAGTTCTGTGTCACATAAACTGATAACACTCAAATGTTCAGTTTGTATCTTAGTTCTAAAGCAACAGGTTTCATACCACTGCCAGCTGCAGACACCGCAGTCAGCTCATCTCAGCAGGATCTCTTTGTCTGAAGTCTCCCTGCCTTGGATCAGGCTCTTCTCTGTGGGTTGGGTTACCGGTTCTGGCTGGAGCTCTTCTCATTCCCTTCTTTCTGCTGGGTGATTGTCAGCTAAGCTGTGTTCAGGTCTATTGTCCTTTTGCTGAATGCACCTAATTAGTCGTGCTGGAAGCCATCTGGCTTGATTTTCATCCTGTGAGAAAACACAGACATTCCCTCGACCCCATATTAGGATGGGATCGGGTCCTTTCCATATACCAGTGCAAGGGTCCTTCCACCTTGCTTTAGCAAATGTGATTTTTGTACTATTATGCCACAATCTATCAGCAGCTCATGGACATCTATACTTAGAAACTTTAGCATAAACAATGCGTAATTTAAGGCATTGTGTGACGTCTGAGAATACAATTCCCCTGTCTTTATTTTTTGGAGTTGTGTTTTCAAGGAGCTATGTGCACGCTCCACAATTCCTTGTCCTTGAGGATGATATGGAATACCAGTCTTATGAGCAATATTCCATTGAGTATAAAATCTTCGAAAAGCTTTGTTAACATATCCGGACCCATTGTCTGTCTTTATTACCTTTGGTGTCCCCACGCATGAAAAGCATTTTAAGCAATGAGTTATTACATGATTGGCAGCTTCCCCAGTTTGTGCTGTGGCCATCATGAATCCTGAATATGTATCAATTGTCATATGCACATATCTCAATTTTCCAAATTCAGTATGTGAGTTACATCCATTTGTCATATATGGTTAGGATGCAGTCCTCAGGGATTTACCCCCAAATGAGGCACAGGTAGATATTGTGGGCATCTTTCACATTGCTTAACAATTTGACGAGCAGCTTCTCTGGTCAGCTTCAATTGTTTACTTAAACTTAAGCTGTTTTGATGGTACAAAGCATGTGACTGTTGTGCAAGTTCAGCCTGAGATATAGCAATTATTTTTGTAAGTTCATCAGCTAGAGCATTACCTGTAGCTAACAGACCAGGAAGACTTGAATGTGCTCTGATATGTCCCACAAAACATGGTAACTTTCTACATTGTATGGCTTCCTGAATCTGCTGAAAAAATATCTTAATTTCTTCATTACTAGTTCCTATATATGATACAGTTTCCAAGATTTTTAATGCCTCATAAATATAAAAGCAAACCTTTGACAATCCTGTGGCACTAAAGGAATTGTATAAAAACAATCTTTCACATCTAAGATAATTTTATGGGTGCCCTTTGGAATGGTTACTGGAGACGGCAGCCCTGGTTGTAATGCTCCCATTGGCTGTATGGTTGCATTACCCTCTCTTACATCCTGAATTAGTTTCCACTTTCCCAATTTCTTTTTAATAACAAAAATTGGAGAGTTCCATGGAGAAGTGGATAGTGAAATATGTCCACTATCCAACTGTTCCTGCACTAACTGCTGGGCAGCTTGTAACTTTTCTTGTGGTAGAGGCCACTGACTCACCCATACGGGCTCATCACTTTTCCATATTATCGGTTCTGCATGGAGTGTAGGTCTTTCAGCCACCTCTCCTAAAATACCATAATCTTGTCTGGTATGACAGGATCCACCTTTTCCTTATTATCCTTGCCTAGTCCTTGATTAGGTAATAATCCTTGTTGTAACATCTGATTAGTAAGAGCTGTGCTGGGAGAATATAAATATACTCCCATTCTGGACATCATATCTCTGCCCCACAAGTTCACAGGTAAGTGAGGAATAATATATGGCTTAAAAGTTTCTTCATGGTCTTCCTCATTTTTCTAATGCAGTTCATTACTACTCTGTTCAGGATTTCTAGTCTCACCAATTCCTTGTAACTGTGTAATAGTCTCCATTTTAGGCCACTTAGAAGGCTACTGGCTGGCGGTTATGACAGAAATATCCCTGCCAGTATCCAGGAGGCCAGAAAATCATTTTCCATTTATAAACAAAGTGGGTTCTGGTCTCTGAGGAAACAAATCCGTCTTCTCCTCTCTTTTCCTTTTTGAGACCTCAACATAAAACCAACAACAGTTAACCTCATACAAGAAAAATTTTAGAATTAACACTTGAATGCACTGGTACAACTCTAACAGATCCTCAGTGGCATACCCAATGGGAGAAACAACTAACAAGATCTCTTGAACTGAGAAGCTTTTGTATAGCAAAGGACATAATTAACAAGACATAATATCAGGCTATGGAATTGGAAAATCTTTACTAACCATTAATCTACTTCAAAAATGTAAGAACTCCACAAATTAGTCATTAAAAGAACAATTAATTCAATAAAATATATGTAACAGACCTAAACTGAAAACTCTGATTAGATAACATAAAATGACTGAAAGACATTCAAAAAATGCTCAAATATAACATTTTTAACCATTGGAAAAATGAAAATCAAAACAACTTTGAGACTCCATCTTATCCCTGTAACATGACCAAGATTAAAAACACTGCTCACAACTTATGTTTAAGAGAAACTGTTCTGCCGCTGGTGGAAATGTAAACTGTCGTAGCTGCCCTGGTTCCTAGTAAGTCGACTTCTCAGAAAATTAGGTAACAAACTACTTTAAAACTCAGCTATACCTCTTTCAGGCCTATATACAAAAGAAGCTCAACCATACCACAAGGACACGTTCTCAACCATGTTCACAGCAGAATCTGAAAACAACCCAAATGTATCTCTTAAGCACACCTAATAGATGAGATAGCCACAAATACCACAAATATCTTTGAGTAACTCTAATCACACAAATTGAAAAACCTGTATAACAAGGACTTTAAATCTTTGAAGAAATTTAAGCCATCAGAAAATGGAAAGATCTCCTATTCTCTTGTAAAGATAGCACCAACATAGCAAAATTGACAATCTTATTGAAAACAATCCACAGATTTAATGCAAATGCCTATTAAACTTATAAGAAAATTTTTCACAGCCTTTGATAAAACAATCCTCCACCTTATGAGGCAAGGCAAAAACTCAGTATAGCCTAAACAATCTTAAAATCCTGTACAATCAAGGAACGTTTTAATGTATTACAATCTCTGGTTTTAAACTCTTCTTCAGAGTCACAGTACTGAAATCAATTCACCTTGGATACAAATTTACCTGTCTACAAACAGCAGTCTTTTGACAAAGAAGTAAAATTGTGAAATGGAAAAGAAGCATTTTAACCTGATTATCTCAGTGGCTACCTTAATTTAAACCTGTCTTTCTTCTTTCAGTTGAAGCTGCACCGCACAACAGGGGGTAAGACACAGGCTCACTTTGTCTGTTAGACTGCCTTTCTGAGCTCTGGCAGGTGGATTTTTAACTATCTTTTTTATTTTAACTTGTAAAACATAAAATTAGGAGAATTTCTGAATCCTCTCCTTTGTTCTATAGATTGTGTGAGGTTAAATTTGCTCTCTAAACTTACTCTTGCTCCTGCTTGCCTGTTACCCGCAAGTGGGTCAGATTAACTGGCTACTGTGAGCACGTGGTACCTCAATCTCAGCATTAACTTCGTGATTCTTGGGTCAAAGGTCATTTTCCTTCACCTTTTCTACTCATTTAGCAATCAATAAAAGTTGCAATTTTGCATCTGTCACGCTTACAGATTTTCAATAACTCTGTCATTGTTCCTGCTCCATTCTCACCTTTAGTTACCAACATATATAACCAAATACTTTTCCTTATCCCATATATCTTATTTACAAATTTTTACTCCCAATTTAAATTTTGTTCCGCTTTTCTACATTTCTTTCTCTATTCTACATCTCTATTTCTGAGCGCTCACTACTCACGCGTCCACCGATTTTTTTTCTCATGGTTTCCTTATGACTTCCTTTCTTTTTGGGGTGCACAGATCAGCCTCATGTTCTCCTCCGTCCTTTGTCCAGTTTCCCTCGTGGATTCAGCTATCAGCATTCACGGTCTCTCTCATGTTGTCCCTTCTCTGGCTTTTCATGGAGTTTGGCGGTCAGCACCACGTTTTTCTTTGTACTTCTTGTTCTTCCTCCGGTATTCATCTCAGAGTCCAGAATAACAGTGGTCAGTATCACATCGTCTTTAATTTCGGGGTTCAGTCGTGCCCCACATTGGGCACCATTATGTTAGCGCCCATGTGGCCCTAACACAGAAAATTATTTTCCCTAACCGGACTTGTATTTCTTGTATGGAGGCACAACGAATAATCAGACACAGCTTACCCGGTCATCATGGAAGGGCATCTCAGGGTTCTTTCTCTTGCCGATCTCCTGACAATCCCCGTGTTTATTCTCCAAAACCTTTATATATCAACATATAAATTGAGCGGAGAAATACATTAGGCTGTCTCCTAGGTAACCAGGTGAATGGCCTTTGTCACATCTGCATCTACCTGTCTGCTGAGTATGCTAGTTGTCAGTAGACTTGAAATTAGCATCTCTATAAGGCATCCTCCAATTTACAAAGGAAGGAGCCTGAACTTCCCGACCCTTTTGTTAGGCAGAGACAGTTTGTCTGCAGAGCTACATGACCATCTCAAATGGGGCTTATGACTTTCGTGCCTGGCTGGTACACCACACAGAAATATGGGCCTACAGGTTTCTAAAGCCCTCACTATTCCAGGTTAGCTCTCTGTATCTTGGAGCTTCTAAGGGACCAGTTTCAACAAAAATACCTCTTGCCAGGGTAGAGACATGGGAATTTAGAAATATAGTAAAGAATATAAAGTCATGAATGAAAAAAAAATGAATCACAGAATAGTATTGGGAGGGAATTCTAGTGAGTACAGGAATTCTTCCACATTTAATTTCCAATTACTTTAAATATCCCTGACACTAAAAGGTAGGAATTAAACAAAATACTGTATTAACAGGATAGAAGGAAATTAACATGCCAATGGAAGGTCACTGGCTACGTCCATAACTAAACATTCTGCTACTAAAACAAAACAAGTCATCAAGTCACACTCACACCCTAGACCAAAACATTCTGTAGGCGAACCACTCCCTGGGTGGAATCCAAAGGTATCTCCATAAAGGGAACTAGATCTTAGTTGGATCCTAAGACTATTGTTTGAGGTAGGAACATATATACTTCTCTATGCTTGAAATACAAGGTCTGGTTATTAGTCACACCTATTGATAATAACCTGGATAGAGCAAATCTATCTCTCTGATCTAAATCTAGATGGGACCTTTGTTTGAGGTTCCTGCCATGACTGTTCTAGACTCTAAAGCTATGGATCTTATGTAAGAAAGTCCCTGAAAAACTCTTTATTTATCTATTTATTTATTTATTTTGCTTTTCCTGGAGCAGGTGGTATTTGAGTCAGGGTTTCTTTGTGAAATGGTCTTGGCTAACCTGGAACTCACTGTAGACTGGGCTGGCCTTGGACTCAATGAGATCCACCTTCTTCTGTCTCTCAAGTGCTGGGATTAAAGGGGCATGCCACCACTACCCAGCCAAACACTTCATTTATAAGCTACCTGGCTTGTAGTATCTTATCAGAGCAAGAGAGAGAAAGGAAAGAAACAATAGGCTACATATAGGGGAAAATATAAAGTTTTCACTGATCAGAACTTGAATTAATGACCTTAATACTGTGCTATTTCTAGCCACCACCCCCCATTTTCTGCTACTTTCTGTTAAATTGGGAGTGTAGCTCCCAGCCCTGGGAGTTATATTGGTCTGGACTCCAAATCCCAGCATGCTGGGTCCTGACCCCTCCCTGGGTATTTAAGTGAGTTCTCAGTGGAGAAAAATGTGGTCTCTTTTCTCTCCCCCAGGTGGTCCCATTCACAGTCTCCTGGTTCCCCCATGGGGACACCTGAGAGCACAGGTATTCCATTAAACCCAGATATTTTTTTAATTTGGCTTGTGATTTGGCTTGATTGGGATTTTTGTATCAGCAGAGAGCTCGCATTAGGAAAAATTCCTAACATCTTGGAAGCCCCACCAGGTAGGGTAGGACAGCCTCTCTATGTGGCCCTAGATCACACATCGAAAACCCACTACTCCACAGTCTGAGCTCTCCACACCACGCTAAAACTGGCTCCTGGGCTACAGCGGTTGCATCTTGGTGTATGATATAGGGTTTCTTGCTTCTTGTCTATGCTATAGGGTTTTGGGGGGACCCATTCATACTTACTTTTGTCAGTTATTTGACTGTTGCTGAAGACTCGAGCTCATGCCAAGAGTTTGATCTCGGCAGTGGCTAGACTGGCAAGACTGGGACTGGCTGAGGTGGACTTTGTTTGCTCTAGGAACACCTAGCATTCAATTTTAATGACCTTATTAGGCCTAAGAGCTATTTTAGTAGATGTGCTGTGATAGACTTAGGCCATGTGGTTGGGCATAGACTTTAAAATGGGCACTTGTGTAACACGAGGGGTCCTACTTGTTGGGGTTTTATGTCCTGCCCAGTTCCCCAAAGCTGTCAAGCCCCAAGGAAAATCACACAGAGATCTTTTTAAAGCTGATTGGCCCATTAGGTCCAGCTACTTATTAGCTCTTATAGCTTATATTAAACCATTATTCTGATCTATGTTTTAGCCATGTGGCTCAGTACCTTTTTCAGTGGGGCAGATCACATCCTGCTGCTTTGGTGGAGTGGGCAGGAGTGGGAGAAATCCTTCCCAGAATTCTCCTGTTCTCATTGAATCATTTCTACTTCCTGTTTGGTTTTCCCGTCTATACTTCCTGCCAGGCCAATCAGTGTTTATTTAAAACATGATTGACAGAATACAGACAATTCTCCTGCACTAGTTCACCCTCTTTAAAAAAAAAAGAAAAATTGGAATGATGGGATAATAGGATAATAGATTGGTATTTGTGAGTTATTGTTTATAGATAGTTACATTGGCATAGATTTTTGTATATGGACACAAAGTTAAATTATATTGAATATTGTATGCATGCATGCGTCTACCTCTGTTTAAAACATTTGATATTGTGGAAGGACCTTCTGCTCTTTCAGCCAATAGCCACTGAATTACCAACCCACTCTTCAAAAAAGAGCGGCAAACCTCGGCTTGCTCTCTTGGTTCTGGCTCTTGGTTCCAGCTCGTGGTTTGGGCTCTTGCTCCAGTGAGTAGACTCCTTTCCTGACTGTCAGTGTTCTGTAAGTTTTACCCCTAAAATAAATACCCCTTTAAATCCAGACTGGTGTGGGATTGTTTTTGTGCATTATCAGGTACCCACTTTTGGTTTTACCCACTGTATCAGGTCTGAACAGGGCAGGCAACCCGGGGTGAGCAGTGCTGTTTCTCAGCCACTGGAGAACGAATCCACACACCCCCATCCCCTGTCTGGGCTGCCTGCCTCTTACTCGGCTGCCTGCCCCCAGCTCGGGTTGGCCAGATCAGCTTGACAGGAGCCCTTGCTTTAGCTGTTAGAACACCATGCTTCCGGGGATCAAAGGGCCCAGACAGTCTGAGCAGGTTTTAAGCTCAGCACTTAAGCAGTGGGGAGTCAGAGTGCAAGCCATTGCCACATCTGGCTGAAGCACCCATTTGAATTACCTGCCACAGCCTTTGTTTGTGGTTACCCAGTGGAATGGACACTGGGCAGGCAGTCAGACAGCGCAATCTTCTGGCTAACAAGTAAAATGGCAGGTTTCTTTTTTAATGGGACTTTAGCCATGGCTTTTGCTACCACTTTAGTAGAACTCACAAGTGGCCTATATGACTATGGAGGTACCTCAATTTACTTATTAGGTTTTAGTTTCCTTCTTAATATTATATCATTATAGAAGTATGTGGCATTAATTGATAGGATTAATACCATGATAGGCAAAATTGACTCTTTATCTAAGGGTACTAGGAACTTACCTGAAAGGGCCCAGGCTGTTGAATTTGACTTTCAGAAGTTATCACAGAGTTTTGATAAGGTAACAGACAGATTATACCTCCAGGATAGCAACTTAGATGATATCCAGGGGCAGTTCAAGGAGGAGATGTTATCTTTGAAAGGAAATATTAAGACCTTGGAATCACAGGTGCAGAATGGGGACCAGAAAATTAATACCATAGGGAAATCACTAGAAATATTTGCAGGTCAGGAGATTCAGGTCTTATGTGAGACAATGATTAAGAGATTTGAAATGATTGAAAGAATTATTGGAGATGATGAATCAGGTGAGAACATAAAAGGGCAGGATACAATGTCACTACCAGCTATTAAAACTGGCTTACTCAGGGTTTTAGCAACATACCATGTAATTTATTCTGAGAAAGTGTCAACTTCTAAAGGCTCAAAGGGAGCAAAAGAAGTTGATGGATGCCAGTAGGAATGAATGACCTAAAGGAAATAAAGCAAGCCATCATTAATATTGGCTTGCACTCTACATTTGTTAAGGAAATGATAAGGACTTGGGCTTCTAATGTCAGGGCTATCTCCCATGATTTCTCACAGTTAGCTTCAGTGGTCCTCAAAGATGGACCTTCTTTGATGTTTGGAGTTTATTTCTGGGAAGAACCCAAACATATGGAACAGCAAGGAAGAGCAAAAGGTGTGGAGGTTTCACAGGATCAAATTCTTGGCATAGGAGTTTATGCCGATCCACAGGTCCAAGCTCTTTATGATGATGAAGCATTGTCCCTATGCCACAAGGCAGTCTTAAATGCCTGGGATAGGTTACCAGAAGCAGAAAGGAAGATAGAGTCATATACTAGGGTTAGGCAGAGACAGGGAGAACCCTATAGTGACTTTTTGCAAAGATAAATTAAGGCTCTGAACACAGGAGTAACAGACCCAGAAGCTAGAAGACTAATTCTTGAATCGCTGGCTTTTGAAAATGCAAACCTAGACTGCAAGAAGATAATTGGGCCTTTAAGGTCCAGATCAGCAGCTATGAATGAATGGATTCAGCATACCATGAATTTTCAGACCTTTAATTACGATGATGACTCTTAGGTAGGAGAAGCGATTTTCAAAGTCACGAGGTGACATCAACCTGCCAAATGTTTTAATTGTGGTAAATTTGGACATTTAAAAAGGGATTGCAGCAAGGTATTTCAGGAATAGCACTTCATCTGGAAATGGCAGGAATAAGAAACCTCGGCCTTCAGGTATATGTACGATGTGTGCTAAAGAATGACTGGACAAATGAATGCAGATCAACAACAGACAGATAAGGCAACCTGATACCATCAGGAAACTCTCTGAGGGGCCTCTTACAGGCCCCCAAACTAAAAGTGGCCCAATCATTCCCAGTAACCATGAAGGACATGTTACACCAGGAAAATTAAAATCTCTAGAAGCTTCCGTACAAGATTATAAGGTTCTAAATAATGAAAATTTGGAGAATAAGTCAGAAATTCCATTTGCAAATAAGAAGTGTATAATTTGGCAAACTTCTATAAATGATTAGAGACCAAAGCTGAAAGCACATAGAAATGGAATTGTGATTGTTGGCTTGATAGACACAGGAGCAGATGTGAGTATCATCACTCCAGAATCTTGGCATCCCAATTGGCCTCTTCAAGAGGCAGATGTTCAATTATGAGGAATTGGAACTATATATCGAGTTAAACAAAGCACAAGGTGGGTTGACTGTATTGGGAAAGAAGGTCAAAGAGGAAATCTAAGGCCATATGTAGCTGATATTGCAATAAATTTATGGGGCCATTAGTTGAGATATATTCTTCCCTGATCCCATATCCATCCATCCTCCCTTCCCCCATCCCAGTCCCCCGAGCTTTCCCCATTCCTCTCTTACTCCCTTCTCTCTAACCCTCTCCCCTTCCAACAACCCTCCCACCCTCCCATGCACCTGAGGTTACCTGGGACTCTTGTATATTTCCAATCTCCGGGAGGATAACTACATGATTTTCTTCAGGTTCACCTTATTTAGCTTCTCTAGGATCACGAATAATAGGCTCAAAGACCTTTAATTATGGGTAGAATCCACTTATGAGTGAATACATACCATATTCCTCTTTTTGGGTCTGGATTACATCACTCAGAAAAGCGTTTTCTATTTTCATCCATTTACATGCAAAATTCAAGATGTCATTGTTTTTTACCTCTGAGTAAAACTCTAATGTGTATGTGTTCCACATGACCTGATAAAACAATAGAATAACCAGATTAACATTCCTGCAGTCTCAGGAACTCATAATTCTGAGAAGGATGTAATAAAATACTATGCACAAAGGTCAGCAGCCATTCAGGCTGTACATGAACATAAAGCAACTAACAAACCTTTAGAAGTACCAACAGCCCCACCTTTAAAATGGCTAATTGAGAAGCCAATATGGCTTAAAAAATGGCCTTTACCTGAAGATAAATTGCAGGCTTTGGAACAATTGATACAGGAGCAAATTGTTGCTCAACCTATTGAGCAGTCAATTAGCCCTTGGAATTCTCCTGTGATTGTTGTAAAAAAGAAATCTGGCAAATGGAGAATGGTGACAGATCTAAGGACTGTCAACAAGGTAATTCAATCTATGGGCCCTCTACAGTCTGGAATTCCTCTGCCTTCTCTGTTGCCCAAAGGATGGCCTCTTATAGTTATCGACTTGAAAGATTGCTTCTTCACTATACCATTACAAGAAAAGGATAGAGAAAAATTTGCCTTCATGGTGTCTACTTATAATAACTCTTAGCCTGCGAGGAGATATCAGTGGACCGTCCTCCCACAGGGAATGCTCAATAGCCCCAGCCTGTGTCAATACTTTGTAAGTCAGCCATTGGAAATAATATGTAAGCAATTCCTTAAATCTACAATATACTATTACATGGATGAAATTTTGCTCTCTGATTCAAACATAGATACTTTAGAAAGAATGTTTGAGAAAGTAAAGATAATTTTGCCTAAGTTGGGATTACAAATTGCTCCTGAAAAGATTCAAAGGGGAGATTCTGTTAATTACCTAGGTTACAGAATAGGTTTACAGAAAATTAGGACACAAAAAGCACAAATTAGGAGAGAACAGTTATGGACTCTTAATGACTTATAAAAGATTGTTAGGAGATATTTCCAGTCTATGACTGGCTGGTGGGATAATGCCTGATCTAGTAATTCATTTAAACAAAACCTTAGATGGTGACAAAGATTTGAATAGTCCCAGCAAATTAACAGCTGAAGCAGAGAAGGAACTGATGATGATTGAGGAAAAATTCCAGGAGGCACATGTGGATAGGGTGGAACCAAATCTTAGTTGTATTCTAGTCATATTACCTTCCAGAATTTCTCCTACAGGAGAAGATACTATTCTAGAATGGATCTTTTTACCATATAAACCAAATAAAAAATTAAAAACTTATGTAAAAAAGTCTCTGAATTAATTATAAAAGGTAAACTGAGACTTTGTCAACTAGCAGATATAGACCCAGCAGAAATTATAGTGCCTTTCACTACTGATGAAATAAAAAAGTTATGGGAGGACAATGAGCCATGACAAAGAGCTTGTGATAATTTTTTTGGGAGAAATTAATAACAACTATCCCAAAAGCAGTAGATTTAACCTTATAAAGAGAACTTCTTGGATTCTTCTTCAAATTGTACATGATGCTCCAATAACTGGAGCCCGTACATTTTATACTGATGCTAATAAATCAGGGAAGACTGGTTACAAATCAGATGAATTGAGTAAGGTGGAACAAATCCCTTATACTTCTGTCCAGAAGACAGAATTGTATGCCATTCTTACGGTGCTAAGGGATTTTAAAGAACCTCTTAATATAGTTACAGATTCACAATATGGAGAAAGAGTTATCTTGCATATTGAAACTGCTGAATTTATACCTGTTGACACAGAGTTGACTTCATTGTTTATCCAGATACAAGACATAATCAGGATAGGCTTTGTTTGATGTACATAACACACATCCAGTCTCATATGGGTCTGACAGGTCCTCTAGCACAAGGTAATGCAAAAATTGACCAATTATTGATTAGAAGCATGTTACAAGCCTCAGAATTTCATAAGAAACATCATGTCAAGAGCAAAGGTTTAAAGAAAGAGTTTTCTATTACACGGCAACAAGCTAAGGAGATTATAAAGAGATGCCCTACTTGCTGTTTATATAACCAAACACCACTACCAGCAGGGAAGGATGTGTTCCATTTTACAGAATTTGAAAACTTAAAATATGTACATCACGCCATTGACACTTATTCAGGCTTTCAGTGGCAACTGCTTTAAGCTCAGGAAAAGCTGATTTAGTAATCACAGATTTACTAGAAGTTATGGCCATTATGGGTATGCCTGCACAAATAAAAACAGATAATGGTCCAGCCTATGTCTCTAGGAAAATGAAACGGTTTTTTGCTTATTATAATATTAAGCATGTTACAGGTATACCATACAATCCTACAGGTCAAGCAGTCATAGAAAGATCAAATCGAACTATAAAGGATATGTTAAATAAACAGAATGGGTTGGAAAATGCCCCCAGAAATAGATTATATAATGCCTTATTAACCTTGAATTTTCTTAGTGCTAATGAGAAAGGAACAACAGTGGCAGAAAGACATTGGATAATGGAAAAGTCGGCTGAACTAAATCAACCAGTTTATTTCAAGGATGTGCTGACCCCTCAATGGAAGCTAGGAGATCTGCTATGTTAGGGAAGGAGTTTTGCTCTTGTTTCCACAGGAGAAAACAAATTGTGGATTTTTCCTCTTGTACAACATTCTGGCCAGACCTCCACAAAATACTCAGAGACTATTTGCAATTTTAAAAGACATTGATATTCAAATTTAACCATCATTTTACTTTCACAGGATTCCCCAGAAAGAACGTCGCCCCCATGACAGCTGAAAGTAATTCTAGAGGACAACATCTCCTCTCCCAGCAAAGTTTGTCCTTAAGTTTAGGGACATTATTTAGGGGTTGATTACAATTAGTATATGACTGAGGGTTGGGGGAGGAATTTTATAAGCTCAGGGATATTTTTGAGAAAAGAAAAAGGAAAATTGGAATGATGGGATAATAGAATAATAGATTGGTATTTGTGAGTTATTGTTTATAGATAATTACATTGGCATATATTTTTGTATAAGGATACAAAGTCAAATTATATTGATTATTGTATGCATGCATGCTTCTACCTCTGTTTAAAACATTTGTATATATTAATATATAAATCGTAATGATATATGTATATATGTGTGTATATATATGCAATATTGCAGTGTACATTTCTACCTCTGATTAAGATATTTATATATTGTTTATGTATTAATATACATTGTTTACATTTGGAGGTCATTGTTCTCATTTATTGCACAGTTGTTTATTCTCTTAGTCTTTAACTTAGGTAGGTATTAAGAATTGTAGATCAATAGTCATCTATGTCTGTCATATTTATAGTTAGACTAATCAGGTTCTTTAGATACATAGAGATTATATTCTGTATAAATAACCTTCAACCTCTTCAAAGAGCTGTAGAAAATGGCACTTAATTTAATCTTAGAATTCTGTGGTTGTTTGACCCAATCACTCCTGGTTACAGTGATCTATTCCCGAGAGATTGTTGAGCACCAAAGACACTCTACTTGGAGCTTGTCTTCTTCTTGACAAAACCAGTCTCTGGACAAGGAACTGCCCATACCTCAACTACTGACAAAATACATAGTATTCAGAAATGGATAAGCAGAATTGTTAAATCTTGCCAAGACAGGGTAAGACGGTTTTGAAAAACCTCTTTACTCTAAAAAATAATCTGTCAGTTATTGTGGGCCTTAGCCAAAGTTGGTTGCTTCAACACTACACACGTGACTTTGGGTGATTGCCCAGGTAGCCATTTGTCTCTGTGATTTGTTACATGTTTTGAAAGTTGTTTGATTCCACTTCTGAAACAGGAGGGCCAGCTGTGGGGATTTCTGTCCCCCCTCCCAATACCCCACAGCTGGCAAGTCCCAAAGAAAATCACACACAGGACTCCATAAGATTATAAACTGATTGGCCCATTAGCTCAGGCTTCTTGTTAACTAATTCTTACAACTTACAGTAATCCATAATTCTTGTCTGTGTTAGCCATGTGGCTCAGTACCTTTTCCAGCTGTCAGCTCACATGTTGCTTGTTTGGTGGTCTGGGCAGGAATGGCGGAGGGAGCTTCCTGCTTCCCAGAATACTCCCAGTCTCTTTGTTCCACCCTTACTTCCTGTCTGGCTTTCCTGCCTATACTCCCTGCCTGGCCATTAAGCATTTTATTAAAATATGATTGACAGAATACAGACAATTCTCCCACATCATACTTCCTAATTACTCAGGTAAAATTATTTCCCTTCTCAGATCTTCAATGGGGTTGAAGACTAGATAAATGTAGCTACTTTCCTCTCATGACTTGGTCAAGTTATTTATTATGCAAGATTTAGGCTAGTTAGGATAGGATGTTTGTTCTTATTGTATATAATTTTGTAGTAGGTTTAGAACTCTCTTACTTAAACAAAAGGGGGAGGTGCTTCGGGAGCACCTTCCACTCCTTCAGCCAATAGCAGCTGAAATACCAGCCCACTGGGGTGTGGTCTATTTCTCTTTAAAAAAGAGTGGCAAGCCTCGGCTCGTTCTCTTGATTCCGGTTCCGGCTCTTGCTCCAGCGAAGAGACTCCAATCCTGACTGTGGGTGTTCTTTAAATTTTACCCTTAAAATAAATACCCCTTTAAATCCACATTGGTGTGGGATTGTTTCTTGCATTACACTTGTAGTTCAAAGCCAGATCTGCTGTCACCCCAGGAATGCCTCTTACAAATCTTTATAAATTGAGATTGTCCAATAACATCTGTCCTAAATGGCTAATTTCCCTATGTACTACCAGAAGGAAGCCTTGAGCTAACCATCCTCTGTGACCTAGAAAATTTTTGTCACCATAAGGACAAAATGGGCAGAGCCTACATATATTCATGGTTTTGGGGCTCTATGCACTCACTCTTCCCTTAGTACCCAGTGTCTTGCATCACCAATCTTGGTGGATAAGGCTGCAAAGCCTCCAAATTTCTGGCCATCTGGGAATTGAGACCCTGAAAATTCCAGCTGGTCCATGTAGCCAGAGGCAGTGGCCCCTCCCCCACTCCCTCAAGCCCACACTACCCAACCCCCTCCAGTGGAGCAACATTTTCCACATTCCTTTTCATTTGCTGTTTACCCCCTCCCTTCCCAATCTGGAAGTTCAAGGTCAACTTCCACCTTACCCACCTTCCTCTTCCCCCTCCTACCTCATCTTCCCACACTTGGACCCACTCTGTGCACTGGACTAGCCCCTTCCAATCCTCCCCAGTCTCCTCCCATACCAAATTCCACCATAGCTCCGCCCTTCTCTGTCCTCTCCCTCTCTGGGAGGTGGCAGGAGTCAATGGCATTATAAAAGTTCATGTTTCCTTTTCACTTCCAGAACTCTCTCCGCTTAAAAAAAAAAGAAAAGCGGCAAAGTTCCTTTTCTACTAATCCTTCTTCCTACCCATTTTATTTCTCATTCAGCACCAGATATTAGGAAAAAAGTTAAGAAACGTTGAGGATAGTCCCCAAACCCTGATATGGGAATTGATGAAAATGAACTTTAAAGTTTTTAGAAGAATCAGCTGAGTCTTCACCACAGTCAAGGCTGCAACAATCTGCAGGCCCAGGCCTTAGCAGCTGCCCTAAGGTCACAGAAAGGGGGACAAGGGAAGCCAATCACAGGGTTCTACCCTGATAGAGCCCAGCCTAAGTCAAACTTACAGGCAAGCTGTTACATGTGTGGCCTAAATTGTTACGTGGCACAATATTGCACTATGCCTCCTCTGAGGTTATGCCCTCTCTGCCAGCAACCTGGACACTGGAAATCACAATGCCTACATGCATGCTTGTCCTCTATGCCATGCCATGGTGGTCCAGCCTCACCAACATTGGCAAGTGAAACTGTACCAGCCTTTGAACTTCTCAGCCTTGCAGAGGATTGACGCTGCCCAGATGTGGAATATCCCATAACCCTATCCGAGCCTAGACTAAAGCTGCAGGTAGTGGGTAAGTCCATTACTTTTATATCAGACACAGGAGCTACCTATTCTGTTCTAACATCTCACTCGGGCCTTACATTCCCCTCAACAATTTCAGATATGGGGGTAGATGGGACCCGTTCCTCCCTACTTAAATCTTTGTTACTGCCCTGCATTGTTGCAGGACAATTTTTCTCTCATTCTTTCTTAGCGATACCTGCTTGCCCAGCACCTTTACTCAGTCAAAATATCCTTAGCCACTTTAGGGCCACACTCACTTTAGCCCCCACACACTCTCCTGAGTTACACTTTCTTCTCACTTTAACAGCCTCTGAGGTTCCTATCCCAGACTGTTCTGTTCTTACTCCCTTATCCAGTAGAGCCCCAAGTATGGGACACTTCTACTCCTGTGATTGCTATTTACCACCAGCCAGTGCTAGTTCACCTAAAGACCCTTCATCATTCCCTTTCAGACCCCAGTTTCCTATTTCTGAAACCCACTGCCAAGGCCTTAAGCCTATCATCACCTGACTCCTGTCTCAAATATTTTTAAATCCTATTGACTCACTTTGCAACACTCCAATTATTCCTGTGTGGAAGTCCTCTGGCACTTACCGCCTAGTTCAAGACCTCTGCCTCATAAATGAGGCAGTCATTCCAGTTCACCCAGTTGTTAACAATCCTTACATTCTCCAGTCTAACGTCCCTCCTACCACCTCCTACTTTACTATTCTGAACCTAAAAGATGTCTTCTTCACTATCCTTTTACACCCTGACTCATACTTCCTCTTTGCCTTCACCTGGGAGGACCCTGACTCCTGGTCCTCCAGACAGCTTACATGAACTTCTCCCTCAAGGTTTTCAAGACAGCCCCATTTCTTTGGCCAAGTTCTGGCTCAAGATCTCTCAAACTTTGACACAGGTTCCAGCATGCTCTTAGAGTATGTTGATGACCTACTTCTCTGTAGTCCTACACTGTCTCTGTCCTAACAGGCCACCTTTATGCTGCTGAAATTCCTTGGATCCCTGGGATATCGAGTTACACCAAATAAGGCTCAACTATGCTCTCCTACAGTGGTATATTTGGGTGTTCAACTTTTCCAGGGGTCTAAGACCCTCACCTCTGACAGGGTCCAGGCACTGTGAGATTTACAGCCTCCAACCACAGGGGCTCAGATCCTTTCATTTTGGGTTGTGTTGGGGGTTCTTTCGCCATTGGGTCCCTAACTTTTCCATTACAGCCAAGCCTCTGTATCAGGCAGCCAGAGAGATGCCCATGGGACCTCTCACTCACCTGACCATCGTCCATTGCCACTTTTCTCTACTGCGAGATGCCCTTCTAACAGTTCCTGCCCTTGCTCTTCCAGACCCCACAAAGCCTTACCATCTCTATACAGATGAGAGGTCAGGAGTGGCCACATGCATTTTAACCCAACAGGCTGGGCCTTCCAATTGGGCTGTCGTCTTTTTTTCAAACAGATGGATATCACAATCTGTGGATGGCAACCATGCCTGAGAGCCCTGGTAGCAGCAGCTGAACTCACTCAAGAGGCTCTCACGATTGCCTTGTCTGGGTCAATCACAGTATGTTCCACCCATTACCTCTCAGATCTTCTGAGAAACTCCTCTCTTTCCCTCCTTGGGCCATTATGAGTCCAGACTTTTCACTTACTGTTTCTAAAAAAGTCCCAAATTACTTTGGCTTCCAGTCCTGCCCTAAACCGTGCAACTCTCCTCCCTGTTCCCTCCCCCTCTGGGACCTCTTCTCACTCTTACCCAGAGGCTGTAGAGGCCTTAACCTCACCCCAGCCATGTCTTCTGGACCAGCCACTTACAGATCCCCAACACACCCTGTTTGTTGCCAGAAGTTCCCTTATAGATAAAGCAGGAAACCGACAGGCAGCGTATGCAGTGGTCACTTCTACTGACCTAGTCAAAGCGACCGCTGAATTAGTTGCCTTGACTGGGGTCCTCCAAATAGCTAAGGGCAAAAGGGCTAATATCTACACTGACTCTAAATATGCCTTCTTAATAATCCACACTCATTCTGTATTCTGGAAGGAAAGGGGTTTCCTTACTACCAAGGGCACTCCCACAGTTAAAGGACTCCTTAGAGCCCACCTTTTGGAGGCCCCCCAGCTTCCTGCAGAAGTAGCCATTATTCACTGTTGGGGACACAAATCCGCCAAGGACCCAGTGGCCTTAGGAAATGCCAAGGCTGACTCAGCAGCCCGGGGACTGTCCTCCAGCTCCTTGGATTCCACAGAACATATTTTGTACTTAACTCCCTCCTTTCAGCCTTGTCACCAACCTAAAGAGAGGGATGAGCTTATAAAAAGAGGGGCCACAAAAGCAAAGGATGGATGGTTCTATTTAAATAACCATCTCATCCTTCCTGAAGACTAGGTATTGTCAATCATTTCAGACATCCACCAGACCTTACACATACTCCTCAAAGCTTCATTCTGCTTCTTGGAGCCCCTTTTTGACCCCATCCATCTCTGAGATCATATTTTACAGGTTCACTCCTCCTGCCAGACATGTGCCCAGGCCAACCCACAAGGGGCTCTCCACATACATCAGTCTCTACAACAGCTTCATGGACACCAACCGGGCGAAAATTGGCAGGTTGATTTCTTTCATATGCCTACTTACAAAAAACTCTGTTATCTCTTAACACTTGTGGACACTTTTACAGGATGGATAGAAGCATTTCCAGCCTCCAGGGAAACAGCAGATGTGGTGGCTCAGGTACTCCTATACCACATAATTCCTCAGTTTGGTGCCCCACAAACCATCCAGACAGACAATGGGCCAGCCTTCACTTCCAGGGTCATGGAGCTCATGTCAGAAGCTCTCAACATCTCCTGGAAATTCCACCCCCATCCACCATCCACAATCCTCTGGAAAAGTGGAGAGGGACAATGGACTCATCAAACAACAAGTAACCAAGCTCTGCATTGAACTCAGGTTATCTTGGCCCTCCCTTCTCCCCATTGTCCTTACTTGCCTAGGGTCACCACCCCACATTCTCCTACAGGCCTGAACACTGTTGAGCTGCTTTATGGCAGGCCCTTTCTCCTTAACCATCACCTCCCAGGCCAAACTCCTCCACTGGTGGGGTACCTGCCCTACCCCTCCCTTTTAAGTCCCCTTCTCTGTTCACATGCTGACAGTTCTCTCCCTGCCCCCAAACCAGTAGACTCTAATGCCCTAAACCTACCCTGCTCTCCCCAGGGGACAGAGTACTCCCCAAACAAGTTACTCCTAGGTCTCTTGAACCTCGTTGGACAGGACCTCACATGGTAATCCTCACCACCGCCTCAGCTGCCAAGCTCTTGGAACACTCATGCTGTTACCATCTTTCCAGACTCAAGCAGGTACCTACTCAGGACACTTGACACCTGCCTTCTCACCTCCCCTAAGGAATAGATGCCTGATGTCTCCGGGATGACAGTACATGGGATGCCTTTCCAGCCACACCTCTCACTGAGTGTGGACCCACCAACACCTATCTCTCCCCTTCCCCATGTCACCCTATGCCCGCAGGAAGTAGCCAGTCTTGAGTCAATGCCCCTTTTTCCTAAGAGAGCCTAAACTGTTGGTCACAATTATCACTTCAATTCCCTGTCATCCAGAGTCTGAAATGTTAAGTTTGGAGCATAGCCCCCAGCCCCTTGCATCCATGCCAGCCCCCAGGCCACCTGGGTGTGCAGGAATCCCATTAAACCTGGATACTTTTTAATTTGGCTTGTTGTGATTTGGCTTGATTGGGATTTTTATATCAGCAGAGAGCTCATGTTAGGAAAAATTCCTAAAACTTTCATAATTTTGTCATTCTTTAAAACTACATGAAATTCTACTCTGTGCATGTACCAGAATGTCATGACCCTTTACATGATGGTGGACATCTCAGCTGGATCTATTTCCTTACAAATCCAAATAAAGCAGCAACAAACATGGTGTCCAATTATCTTTCTGTGAGGATATCAAGTCATTGGTTGTATGAACATTTATAGACTTTCTGTTGAATATGACCATTATATTATTAATTTTTCAAGAACTACAATCTGATTTCCATAATAACTGTACTACTAGTTTAAACAACCTGCAAAGAATAAGGATTCTATTTTTTCTCAAATATGCTTCAATACTCCTCAGATTTCTTGCAGATAAGTATTCTGACTGGTGGTGAGGTGGTTTCTCAGAGTCGTTTTAATTTGTATTTTCCTAATGAATAAGAATGTTGAATTTTTAAAAAATACTTATTGACCATTATTGTTTCTTCATTTGAAAACCATTAATTCATTTCAGACACCCATTTCTTCACTAGTAAGTTTTGTGAGTTGATGATGATGGTTTTAGGTATTTAAATTTCCAGTTCTATTTAAAGTGGACATTTACTCCCTGTATGAAATATAGCTGGAAAAGATTTGTCATCATCCTGAAGGTTGTCAACTTGATCAGCTCATAGATTCTTTTGCTATGGAAAAATGTCTCAACTTCCTGATGTTTCTTGGGATGTTGTTTCTTGGGGTTGAAGTTTGGTCAAAAGTGAGACCCCAGCCTCCTGATACCCCTATATCCAATGACTCTGGGATGTTTGGTCAAAAGTGAGACACCAGCCCTCTGATACCCCTATATCCAAGAACTCTGGGGTGTTTGGGTTGGAGGCATCACCCCATCCCCTGGCATTCATCCTTGGGGTGCCAATAAAGCAGCAATGGAGCAGAAAGCTCTATCTCAAGCCACCTCCCCCTGGGAGATGCCTTGGTCCAGAGTCCACCTCCAGAAAAGCCCACCAAGTGCTGACCCCTCCCCAGGGAAGGTCAGGACCATTCTCACAGGCTATCTAGGCTGCCACTGAGAAAAACAACACATGGTCTTAAGGTTTTGTGTGGTTCACCCCCATCTCTCTCTTGACCCCACCACCCAGGAGCACTGCATTTATTAAATATGGGCATCATTGACTTGGCCTAATTTGGTCTGATTGAAACTATTTGCTTTGGTAGAGAGGCTCCTCTTAAGAATATTCCTAACAGCTGGTTTCTGAACTGCTGCACTTTTCTGCAGTAAGTCTCAGTCTGCATATATAGCTTCACCAGCATTTCCTGTTTTCCTCTAGCAGTTGCAGCATTTGGTATTTTAAATTAAGGTCTTTGGGTTGACCACAGGGTAATGGAAATTAATCTAGGTTCATCCTTCGGAATGAATAATTTGACAACCATTTGTTGAGCAGACAAAAGATCCTCTGTTCAGCACTCAGCATCAAGAAGGGCATCACTAGAAAAAGAAACCTCAGAGATGAGCAGAAAGAAGAAGAATCATGCATGTATTTTCCAGGAGCAGGTTGGCTCTTCATGGAAATGCTGTATTTTAGTATTGGTAACTATCTCTGGCCCTGAAGTGGCATTACAGGCAGGTTTGCTTGAAGTCACCCATGGCCTCCCTTGTCCCTCTTCTCTTCAGCAGTTCACCTGAGAGAGATCCATGACACTGAATTAGTGCAATGATGTCTGTTGTAGGATCTCATTGGAAAGGTTCCCATTCAGGCATGCATCAGACTACAGCATGACAAAGGCAGGCATACTGGTCACATATGTGTGTACCATCACCTCACTCTAGATCATCTAACAAAACATATGTACAAGTTTGTGATAAATTAGGTAGTAAATTCTGGTCTAATGAGGAGAAATCTGTTGTCCTTTAATTTAAAATGCATTTAAAATGAAATGCAGTGAATTGATGTGTTTCTACCTGTTCAAAAATGTTTATCATTTGGGGCAGGAAAGAAGGCTCAGGAAGTAAAATCACTGACTGTTCTTCCTCTTGAGTCAGAATGAAAACCAAGCGTCAACATGGAACCTAGCAATCATCTATAACTCTAGTTCTAGGTCCTCGTAGGTCTGTTTCCTAACCTTTATGGGCACTGTAAGAATGTGATGCACAAATGCACTTGTAGGCAAGAAACTCACACATATGAAATAAAAAAATAAATTGCATAAAATGTTTAAGTATGAAAGTTTTAATCTAGAACACTGTTCAATGAGGAGGGTCATTTTTTTGTCCTGGCCACCTGGCTTGATTAGCCCCGAATAAGCACACAGAAATTCTATTAATTTAAACACTGCTTGGCCATTAGCTCTAACTTTTTATTGGCTAATTCTTCCATATTAGTTTAAACCATATCCATTAATCTGT
The DNA here is from genome assembly GCF_982192425.1 of Myodes glareolus. Lineage (NCBI taxonomy): Eukaryota > Metazoa > Chordata > Mammalia > Rodentia > Cricetidae > Myodes > Myodes glareolus. The sequence goes on from NC_142026.1 coordinate 78,085,594, forward strand.
GTATCACCACGTGGCTGTGGCTTACCAGCAAGATTCTAATTGCCATTCATCTGAGGCAGAGGATCCCTAGCATCTCTGAATCTGTGTTCTTCCTCCCAGAATTCAGTTCCATTTTCTCCACCTACTAAGTTCCGCCCCATGAACTAGGCCAAATGGTTTAGGAATTCCTCTGTTCATGTGTTGCTTTCAATGGTTAATGAAAAAAAAACAAATTGCTTTGGGCCTGATAGGGAAGAACTTAGGTAGGCAGAAAAGACAGAACTGAACACTGGGAAGAAGGACAGAGTGAGAGACACCATGGATCTTTTGCCTTTGACGGATGTTGGTTAGAATCTACCCAGAAGCCACAGTCATGTGGTGATACACAGATGAATGAAAATGGGTTAAATTAAGATGTAAGAATTAGCCAATAACACTGAGGCTACCCACCCAGAGGGGTGAGTGCGCACCCGCCCTGGAGGAGAGTGTACAGCACCTCCAGCTCCTGCTGCAGGGGCTTCTTGCCTCCACACAACTCTCCTTTCCACCTCGAGTCTGCCCTTTTTTCTGTGGGTTCCTTAGACCTTCAAGAGTCCAACCCCTGTGCTGCGGACAACCTTTCAGACCTGTAAGTAGGTGCCATTCCGGGGGCAGAACATCCGGGAAAAGAGCACTGGGCCCCTTCAACTCCTGCTGCAGGGACTTCTTTGTGCCTCCCATCCCTCCTGCACCCCCCCAGCCTGCCCTGTTGACTGCAAAGTCCTTGGCCCAGGAACAGTTCCTACTCCTGCACTGAGGCTGTCTATCCACCCAGAGGGGTGAGTGTGCACCAGCCCAGCTGGAGTGGAGTGCAAGGTACATCCAGCTCCTGCTGCAGGGGCTTCTTGGCTCTGCACAACCCTCCCCTCCCACCCAAGTTCACCCTTTTATCTGCAGGGGTCCTGTGACCTCCAAGAATCCTGTCCCTGTGCTGAGGACAACCCTTCAGACATGTGAGTGGGTGCCATCCCGGGGCAGGGCAGAATATTCAGGAAAAGAACAATGGGCGCCTTCAGCTCCTACTGCAGGGGATTCTTTGTTCCACACATCCATGACCACACCCCCCCACCAAGCCTGCCCTTTCGGCTGCAAGGTCCTTGGCCCAGGAACAGTGCCTACTCCTGCACTGAGGCTATCCACCCAAAGGGGAACAGTTCCTGCTCCTTCACTGAGGAGATCCACCCAGAGTCAGTCACAGCATAGATTGGACCAAGACACCAAGACTCTCCTGGCTGAATTTGAAGGAAGAGATGGGCAGGCGTAAATGCAAGAATTCATCAACCAACCCGAAAGGCAACATAACAACACCAGATTCCAGGGATCACGCAACAAGAAGACTTGAACACCCTATTCCAGAAGAAGCAGAATAAATTGACTTTAAATGTAACATTATGAAAATGAAAGAGGACCTTAAACAGGAGGTGAAAAACTGCTGTAAAGTAGAGGAGTAGATAAACAAACAGAAGAAATGAATAAATCTCTCAAAGATACCCAAGAAAACCATAATAAAGCAATCAAACAGGTAATGGAAACAGTTCAAGACTTGAAAAATGAAATGGAGGTAATGAAGAAAACACAAACTGAGGGGAGGCTGGATATGGAAAATCTGGGTGATCGATCAGAAACTACAGAGACAAGCATAACCAACAGAATACAAGAGATAGAAGAAAGAATCTCAGACACCGAAGATACTTATAAAGGAAATAAACTCATTGATTAAAGAAAATAACAAATCCAACAAATTCTTAACACAAAACATCCAGGAAATCTGGGACACCATGAAAAGACCAAATCTAAGAATAATAGGGGTAGAAGAAGGAGAAGAATTACAGCTCAAAGGTCCAGAAAATATATTCAACAAAATTACAGAAGAAAACTTTCCCAACCTCAAGAAGGATATTCCTATGAAGGTACAAGAAGCATACAGAACACCAAATAGACTGGATCAAAAAAAAAAGCATCCACTTGCCATATAATAATCAAACCCCAAAACATACAATATAAAGAGCAAATATTAAGAGCTACAAGAGAACAAGGTCAAGTAACATATAAAGGAAAACATAACAGAATTACACCTGACTTCTCAATGGAAACCATGAAAGACAGGAGGTCTTGGATAGATGTGCTGCAGACACTAAGAGGCCATGGATGCAAGCCCAGACTACTATATCCAGCAAAGCTCACATTCACCGTCTATGGAGAAAACAAGATATTCCAAGACAAAAACAGACTTAAACAATACTTAGCTGTGGGCAACACTCCCGAGTCTGCATCACCACCCACCCAGTATGGACCGAGGCTCCATACCTTTCATGAGCTGGGCAAGGGCCTAGGGGTTAAACACAAGACACACACACATACAGAAAGTCCGGATCATTCACCAAGAAGTGAATGCCAAGTTTTATTTTGCTTCATCCGGGGTTAATATACCCTTTTGCCCCAGTAAAGGAAGCCCCTCCCAGCCAGGTGTGAGATTAGGTTTTTCCCCCCCGATAGGGAGTACCGGGCTGGGAGCTGTGACAGACAGTTTAAGAGAAGACTTAGGCACCTTGGGAATTCTCCTTTGCAGGTGAAATTACCATGCCAAAGATGAAACAAGGCTCTATGCTAATCCCAAAGGCTGGTAGAATTGAACAGAAGTTAACAAGGAGCTAAACTGGTTTAGCCTAAAAAGTTCTGTGCTTTGGCCTCCAGGAGCAGGGGAAAAGCCTGCAATCCAACACTTAGCCACAAACCCAGCCTTACAGAAAATACTAGAAAGAAAACCACAAACCAAGGAAGCCAAAAACACCCATAATAACACAAGCATCTAACAACCCTCCACCAGCATAACATAAAGAAGAGAAACACACAAACACTACCACCAGGAAAAAAAACCAGAGTTAGCAACCACTGGTCATTAATATCACTTACTATCAATGGACTCAATACACCTATAAAAAGGCACAGGTTAAGAGAATGGAAACAAAAACAGGATCCAACATTCTGCTGTTTACAAGAAACAAATCTCAAACTCAAAGACAAACATTACCTCAGAGTAAAGGGTTGGGAAAAGGCTTTCCAATCAAATGATCCAAAGAAACAAGTGGGTGTGGCTATACTAATATCTGGCAAAATTGACTTCAAGCTAAAATCAATCAGAAGAGATGGAGGACACTTTATTCTCATAACAGGAACAATTCATCAGGAGGAAGTCTCAATCCTCAATATCTACGCCCCTAATATAAAAGCACCCACATAAGCAAAAGAAACATTACTAGAACTCAAAGCAAACATCAAACACCACACTCTAAGAGTAGGAAATTACAACACTTCGTTCTCATGAATGGACAGGTCATCCAGACAGAAACTTAACAGAAAAAAAGGAATATTAACAGATGTTAACTAAATGGACTTAACTGACATCTATAGAACATTCCACCCAAATAGGAAAGAATATACCTTCTTCTCAGAATCATATGGAACTGTCTCAAAAATTGATCACATAATTGGTAACAAAGCAAACATCCATAGATACAAAGAAATTGTAGTAACCATTTCTGTACTGTCAGATCACCATGGAATAAAATTAGAATTCAACAACAATACTACTCCCAGAAGGCCTACAAACTCTTGCAAACTGAGCAGTCAACTACTAAATCACCCCTGGGACAAGGAAGAAATAAAGAAAGAAATTAAAGTCTTCCTTGAATTTAATGAAAATAAAGACACAACATACTCAAACCTATGGGACACTATGAAAGCAGTGCTAAGAGGAAAGTTCATAGCACTAAGTGTCCACATAAAGAAAACGGAGCAAGCACACATTAGAGACTTAAAAGCACACCTGAAAGCTCTAGGGGAAAAAAGAAGCAGACTCACCCAGGAGGAGTAGAAGACTGGAAATAATCAAAATGAGGGCTGAAATCAACAAAATAGAAACACAGAAAACAATCCAAAGAATCAATGAAACAAAAAGCTGGTTCTTGGAGAAAATCAACAAGATTAACAAACCCCTATCCAAACTAATCAAACAGCAAGAGAGAACATGAAAATTAATAAGATCAGAAATGAAAAGGGGATATAACCACAGACACAGAAGAAATTCAGAGAATCATTAGATCTCACTACAAAAGCCTGTATGCTACAAAATTGGAAAATGTAACAGAAATGGACAATTTTTTTTTAGATAAGTACCATATACAAAAGTTAAATATTGATCAGGTGAACAATTTAAATAGACATGTAAGTGGCGAAGAATTAAAAGTTGCTATCAAAAACCTCCCTACCACAAAAAGCCCAGAACCAGATGGTTTCAATGCAGAATTCTACCAGAACTTCAAAGAAGAGCTAATACCTATACTCCTTAAAGTATTTCACAAAATAGAAAGAGAAGAATCATTGCCTAACTCCTTTTATGAAGCTACAGTTACCCTGATACCAAAACCACACAAAGACTTAACCAAGAAAGAGAATTACAGAACAATCTCACTCATGAACATCGATGCAAAAATTCTCAATCAAATACTGGCAAACAGAATCCAAGAAGATATTAGAAAAATTATCCATTGTGATCAAGTAGGCTTCATCATAGAGATGCATGGCTGGTTCAACATTCAAAAATCTATCAATGTAATCCATCATATAAATAAACTGGAAGAAAGAAAACCATATGATCATTTCATTAGATGCTGAAAAAGCATTTGACAAAATTCAACACCCCTTTATGATAAAGATCTTGGAGAGATTAGGAATACAAGGTTCACACCTAAATATAATAAAATTTATATACAGCAAGCCGACAGCTAACATCAAATTAAATGGAGAGAAACTCAAAGCCATTCCACTAAAATTAGGAACAAGACAATGCTGTCCACTCTCTCCATACCTCTTCAACATAGTGCTTGAAGTTCTAGCAATAGCAAAAAGACAACATCAGGAGATCAAGGGGATTCGAATCAGAAAGGAACAAGTTAAACTTTCGTTATTTGCAGATGATATGATAGTGTACATTAGCAACCCCAAAAACTCTACCAAAGAACTCCTACAGCTGATGAACACCTTTAGTAATGTGGCAGGATACAAGATCAACTCCAAAAAATCATTTGCTCTCCTATACAAAAAGGATAAAGAAGCAGAGAGGGAAATCAGAGAAGCATAACCTTTCACGATAGCCACAAATAGCATAAAATACCCTTGGGTAACTCTAACCAAGGAAGTGAAAGATCTATTTGACAAGAATTTTACGTCTTTGAAGAAAGAAATTGAGGAGGATACCAGAAAATGGAAGGATCTCCCTTGCTCTTGGATTGGATCAACAAATTAAAAATGGCAATTCTACCAAAAGCAATCTATAGATTCAAAGCAATCCCTATCAAAATCCCAACAAAATTCTTCACAGACCTTGAGAGGACCATAATCAACTTTATATCAAAAACCAAAAAATTCAGGATAGCCAAAACATTCCTATACAATAAACGTACTTCTGGGGGCATTACCATTTCTGACTTCAAACTCTATTAGAGAGCTACAGTAATAAAAACAGCTTGGTATTAGTGTAAAAACAGAGATGTTGACAAATGGAATCGAATTGAAGACACACAAACCTATGAACACCTGATTTTCGACAAAGGAGCTAAAACTATACAATGGAAGAAAGAAAGCATCTTTAACAAATGGTGCTAGCATAACTGGATATCATCCTGTAGAAGAATGAAAATAGATCCATATATATCACCATGCACAAAACTCAAGTTCAAATGGATTAAAGACCTCAATATTAATTTGACCACATTGAACCTGATAGAAGAGAAAGTGGGAAGTAGTCTACAAGACATGGGCACAGGAGACCACTTCCTAGGTAGAACCCCAGTAGCAGAGACAATAAGAGCAACAATGAAAAAAATGGGACCTTCTGAAACTCAGAAGCTTCTGTAAAGCAAAGGACACCGTCACTAAGGCAAAAAAGCACCCGACTGACGGGGAGAAGATCTTTACCAATTCCTCATCAGACAAAGGTCTGATCTCCAAAATATACAAAGAACTCAAGAAACTAGACACTAAAACTCTAATTAACCCAATTAAAAATGGGGTACTGAACTATCAACAGTAACAGAGAATTATCAACAGAAGAACTTCGAATGGCCAAAAGACACTTAAGGTCATGCTCAACCTCCTTAGTGATCAGGGAAATACAAATCAAAACAACTTTGAGATACCATCTTACACCTGTCAGAATGGCTAAAATAAAAAACACCAATGATAGCCTATGCTGGAGAGGTTGTGGAGTAAGGGGAAAACTCATCCATTGTTGCTGGGAATGCAAACTTGTGCAGACACTTTGGAAATCAGTGTGGTGGTTTCTCAGGAAACTCGGAGTTAACCTATCTCATGATCCAGCAATTCCACTCTTGGGAATATACCCAAGAGATGCCCTATCATACTACAGAAGCATTTGTTCAGCTATTTTAATAGCAGCACTATTTGTAATAGCCAGAATCTGGAAACAACCTAGGAGACCCTCAACAGAAGAATGGTTAAAGAAGGTGTGGAACATATACACATTGGAGTTTTACTCAGTGGTAAAAAGCAATGACATCTTGAATTTTGCATGCAGATGGCTGGAAAGAGAAAACGCTTTACTGAGTGAGGTAACCCAGACCAAGAAAGAGCAATATGGTATGTACTCACTCATAAGTGGATTCTAGCCATAAATAAAGGATATTGATCCTGTAATTCGTGATCCTAAAGAAGCTAAATAAGAAGGTAATCATATAGTTATTCTCATGGATATTGGAAGTAGACAAGATTGCCAGGCAAAACTTGGGTGCACATGGGTGTGGGAGTGTGGATATAAGGGGAGATGGGTAGAGAGAAAGGAGAAGGGGAGGATTCGGGAGAGCTTGGGGGAATGAGATGGGTGGAATGGAAGAAGGGTGGATATGGGAGCAGGGAAGTAGATATCTTAATTAAGGGAGCCATTTTAGGGTTGGCAAGAGACTTGACTCTAGAGGGGTTCTGAGATCCAAGTAGAGGTCCCCATATTGTTCCTTGGGCAGCAGAGGAGAGGGTGTCTGAACTGGCCTTGGCCCATAGCCACACTGATGAATATCTTGCATATCACCATAAAACCTTAATCTGGTGATGGATGGAGATAGAGATAGAGACCCACATTGGAGCACTGAACTGAGCTCCCATGGTCCAAATGAGGAGGAGATGGAGGGAGAACATCAGCAAGGATGTCAGGATCACGAGGGGTGTGTCTCCCACTGAGATGGTGGGACTGATCTAATGGGAGCTCACCAAGACTAGCTGGACTGGGAGTGGTGGAGCTTGTGGTCAAACTGGACACTCTGAATGTGGCTGGCAATGAAGGCTGACTGAGAAGCCAAGGACAATGGCATGGGGTTTTGTTTCTACTGCATGGACTGACTTTGTGGGAGCCTGGTTTGTTTGATGCTCACCTTTATAGACCTGGATGGAGGGGTGAGGACCTTGGACTTCCCATGGAGCAGGGAACCCAGACTACTCTTAGGACTAGAGAGGGAGGGGGAGATGAGGACGGGGAGGAAAAAGGGAGGTGTGTAGGAGGTGGAAATTTTTAATAAATATATAAATAAATAAATAGAAAGAAAAACTGAATTAGCCAATAAGAAACTAGAGCTAATTGGCCAAGCACTGTTTTGTTATTGATATTTATTGAACTCTACATTTTACTCTGTTCCCCTTCCTGTCTCTCCCCTCCCATCTTGGTCCCCAAGCTCCCAATTTACTCCGGAGATGTGTCTTTTTCTACTTTCTACTTCCCGTGTAGATTAGATCTATGTAAATCTCTCTTGGTGTCCGCATTGTTACCTAAGTTCTCTGGGATTGTGGTTTGTAGGCTGGCTTTCTTTACTTTATGTTTAAAAACCACCTATGAGTGAGTACATGTGATAATTGTCTTTCTGTGTCTGGGTTACCTCACTCAAAATGCTATCTAACTCCATCCATATTCCTGAAAAATTCAAGCTGTCATTATTTTTTTCTGCTGTGTAGAACTCCATTGTGCAAATGTACTACATTTTTCCTTATCCATTCTTCGATCAAGAGACATTTAGGTTGTTTCCAGGTTCTGGCTATGACAAACAAAGCTGCTGTAAACATAGTTGAGCACATGTCCTTGTGGTACGATTGAGCATCCTATGGATATATACCCAAAAGTGATATTATTGGGTCTTGAAGAAGGTTGTTTCCAAATTTTTTGAAAAATCACCACACTGACATCCAAAGAGGTTGCACCAGCTTGCATTCCCACCAGCAATGCAGAAGTATTTCCTTTTCCCCACATTCTCTCAATAATAAGTTGTCATCAGTGTTTTTGATCTTGGCCATTCTTACAGGTGTAAGATCGAATCTCAGAGTTGTTTTGATTTGCATTTCTCTGATGACTAAGAATGTTGAAGATTTCTTTAAGTGTCTTTCAGCCATTTTACATTCCTCTGTTGAGAGTTCTCTGTTTAGGTCTACACTCCATTATTTTTAATTGGATTATGTGTTCTTTTGGTGTCAAATTTCTTGAGTTCCTTGTATATTTTGGAGATCAGACCTCTGTCTGACGTGGAGTTAATGAAGATCTTTTCCCATTCTGTAGGCTGTCATTTTGTCTTGTGGACCATGTCCTTTGCTTTACAGAAGCTTTTCAGTTTCAGAATGTCCCATTAATTAATTGTTTCTCTCAGTGTCTGTGCTGCTGCAGTTATATTTAGAAAGTGGTTATTGTTAAATATGCTTTCTTTTTCCGTTTGTTATTTTTGTGCTTCTTTGTCAAAAATCAAGTGTTTGAAGATATGTGGATTGATATCTGGGTATTCTATTCTATTCTATTCTATTCTATTCTATTCTATTCTATTCTATTCTATTCTATTCTATCATTGGTCCTCCTGTCTGTTTTTATGCCAATACCAGATTGTATGCAGTACTGTAGCTGTGTAGTACAGTTAGAAGTCAGGGATTGTGATGCCTCCAGAAGTTCTTTTATGGTACAGGATTGTTTTGGCTATCCTGGGTGTTTTGCTTTCTATTGTAGGAGGGTCTTCTCTCTATGTATTACTTTCATTTGTTGAATAAAGAAAACTGACTTGGCTTTTTGATAGGGCAGCTCTTAAGTGGGAAGAGTAGACAGAACAGAATGCTGGGAAGAAGGGAAGTGTGGCAGACACCATGATTCTCCTGCCCAATATGGACATTGGTTAGACACATGCTGGTAAGTCACGACCTCATGGTAATACACAGATTAATAGAAATGGGTTAATCAAGATGTAAGAGTTAGCCAAGAAGAGGCTAGATATAATGGGCCAGGCAGTAATCTAATTTATACAATTTTTGTGCTGTTATTTCGGGGGTTAAGCTAGCTGGGCAGCAGGATGCAACAAGCCGCTCCCTACTACAGATTTCCATATAAAGTTGAGTACCGTTCTTTCCATGTCTTTGAAGAATTTTGCTGGGATTTTGATGGGCATTATATAGATAACTTTTGGTAAGATTTCCATTTTTATTATGTTAATTCTGCCTACCAAAGAGAAAGGAAGATCTTTCCACTTTCGGGTGTCTTCTTCAATTTCTTTCTTCAATGATTTAAAGTTCTTGTCATACAAGTCTTCCACTTGTTTGGTTAGAGCTACTCTGAGATATTTTATGCTATTTGTGGTAATTGTGAAGAGTGTTGATTCCTGAATTTTTTCCCAGCCCTTTTATCATCTGTGTACAGGAGGGCTGCTGCATTTTTTTGTGTTAATTATATATCCTGGTACTTACTGAAAGTGTCTATGAGTTGTAGAAGTTCCTTGATAGAATTGTTGGGATCATATATGTAAAATATCATATCATCAGCAAACAGTGAGAGTTTGACTTCTTCTTTTCCAATTTGTATCCTCTTAATCTCCTTTTGGTGTCTTATTGCTGTAGCTAAGACCTCAAGAACTATATTGAATAGATATGGATAGAGTGGACAACCTTGTTGTGTTCCTGATTTCAGTAGAATCACTGGGAGTTTCCTCTCCATTTAGTTTGATGTTGGCTGTTGGCTTGCTATATATTGCCTTTATTACGTTTAGATATGTTCCTTGTATTCCTGCTCTCTCCAAGACCCTTATCATGAAAGGATGTCATATTTTGTGAAAAGCTTTTTTAGCATCTAATGAGATGATCATGTGGTTTTTATTTTTTCACTTGTTTATATGGTGGATTACATTGATAGATTTTTGTATGTTGAGCCATCCCTGCATCTCTAGGATGAAGCCAAATTGATCATGGTGGATCATAATTTTGATGTATTCTTGGATTTGATTTGGCGGTATTTTATTGAGTATTCTGAGTTCATGAGTGAGATTTGTTTGTAATTCTCTTTCTTAGTAATGCCTTTGTGTTTTGGGTATCAGGGTAATTGTAGCCTCATAAAAAAGTTGGCAATGTTCCTTCTGTTTCTATTGTGTAGAATAATTTGAGGAGTATTGGTATTAGTTCTTCTTTGAAAGTCTTCTAGAATTCTGAGCTGAAACCATCTTGTCCTGGGCTATTTTTTTTTTTGGTTGGGAGATTTTTGATGACTATTTCAATTTCTTTGCCAGTTATAGGTATGTTTAATTTGTTTATCTGGTCTTGATTTAATTTTGGTAAGTGATATTTATCCAGAAAGTTGTCCATTTCCTTTAAGTTTTCCAATTTTGTGGAGTACAGATTTTCAAAATATTACCTGATGATTCTCTGTATTTTCTCTGTGTCTGTTATGTCCCCCTTTTCATTTCTGATTTTGGTAATTTGGATAATTTCTCTCTCTCTCTCTCTCTCTCTCTCTCTCTCTCTCTCTCTCTCTCTGCCTTTTGTTAAGATTGGATAAAGGTTTGTCTATTGTGTTTATTTTCTTAAAGAACCAACTCTTTGTCTCATTGATTCATTGTATTGTTTTCTTTGTTTCTATTTTGTTGGGTTCAGCTCTCAATTTGATAATTTCCTTGCCAACTAGTTCTCCTAGGTGAGTTTGTTTCTTTTTGTTCTAAAGTTTTCAAATGTTCTGTTAATTCACTAGTTTGGGCTTTTCCCCAGCTTCTTTTTGTAGGCATTTAGTGCTATTTACTTTTCTCTTAACACTGCTTTTATTGTGTCCCATACATTTGGCTATGTTGTGTGGTCATTTTCATTGAATTTTAGAAAGTCTTTAATTTCTCCCTTTATTTCTTCCTTGACCCATTGATAATTCAGGTGAGCATTGTTTAATTTCCATGTGTTTGTGGGTTTTCTTAAATTAGTATTGCTGTTGACTTCTAGTTTTAAATCATGGTGATAAGATGCATTGTGTTATTCTATTTTTTGTATTTCTATTTGTTGAGGTTTGTTTTGTTACCGAGTATGTGTTCAATTTTTGAGAACATTCCATGAGGTGCTGAGAAGAAGGTATATTCTTCTCTGTTTGGATGGAATAGTCTATAGATGTCTGTTAAGTCCATTTGACTCATAACATCTGTTAGTTCTCTTATATCTCTGTCCATTTTTTGTCTGACTGATCTGTCCAGTGGTAAAAGGGGAGTGTTGAAGTCTCCCACTCTTAGTATGTGGGGTTTAATGTATGATTTAAGCTTCACAAGTGTTTCTTTTACATATGAGGGTACCCTTGTATTTGGGACATAGACATTCAGTATTGAAATTTTCTCTTGTGACTAATAGGAAAAGACTTTCTTTGTCTCTTTTGACTGATTTTAGCTTGAAGTTAATTTTTTTAGATATTAGGATAGCTACACCAACTTCTTTCTTAGGTCCATTTGATTGGTATATTTTTTTACCAACCCTTTACTCTGAGATGATGACTGTCTTTGAGGTTCAGATGTGTTTCTTGTATACAGAAGAAGGATGGATTCTGTTTTCATATTCAATCTGTTAGTCTGTGCCTTTTTATAGATTAGTTGAGTCCATTTACATTAAGAAATATTAATGACCAGTGACTGCTATCTCCTATCAATTTAGTTTTCATCATTGGTGATGTTTATTTGTATGTTTTTCCCTTCTTGGGATTTGCTGCTATGAGACCACCGATTTTCTGTGTTTTTGTTGGTGTAGCCAACTTCCTTGGGTTGGAGTTTTCCTTCTAGTATTTTGTGTAGGGCAGGGTTTGTGGCTATATATTGGTGAAATCTAGATTTGTCATGGAATATCTTGTTTTGTCCTTCTACGGTGATTGAAAGTTTTGGTGGGTATATTAGACTGTGCTGGCTTCCATGGTCTCTAAATGTCTGCATAATGCTTTACCATGACCTTTTGGTTTCCATTGTCTCCAATGAGAAGTCAGCTGTAATTCTGATAGGTCTACCTTTATATGTTACTTGGTCTTTTTTTCACAGATCTTAGTATTCTTTCTTTACTCTGTATGCTTAGTGTTTTGATTATTATATGGAAAGAGGACTTTTTATTTGGATCAATTCAAATTTGGTGTTCTGTAAACTTCTTGTATCTTCATAGGCATATCTTTCTTTAGGTTGGAAAAGTTTTCTTCTATGATTTTGTTATATATTTTCTGTGCTTTTTGGTTGAACATTTTTTATTAGTAGTAATAATTTCCACCTCCTCCCCCCTTCCACATCCCTCCCCTCCCCTCCCCCCATTCATCCTCCCCCTCCTTCTCCAGGCCAAAGAGAAGTCAGGGTTCCCTACCCTATGTAAAGACCAAGATTCTCCCCATTCCCCCCCCCCCGGTCCAGGAAAGTGAACATCCAAACAGACAAGGCTCTCACAAAGCCCATCCATGCAGTAGAATCAAAGCTCAGCGCTATTGCCCTTGGCTTCTCAGTCAGCCTCCACCGTCAGCTACATTCAGAGAGTCCAGTTTAATCACATGCTCCATCAGTCTCATTCCAACTGGCCTTGGTGATCTCCCATTAGAACTGTTCCACCATCTCAGTGGGTGAACACACACCTCGTGGTCCTGACTTCCTTGCTCATGTTCTCTCTCCTTATGCTCCTCATTAGGGCCTTGGGAGCTCAGTCCAGTGCTCCAATGTGGGTCTTTGTCTCTATCTCCATCAATCACCAGATGAAGATTCTATGGTAATGTGCAAGATATTCATCAGTGTGGCTATAGGAGAAGGCCAGTTCAGGCACCCTTTCCTCTGCTGCTCAAAGAACAACCTGGGGACATCTCCTAGGACACCTGGGAACCACTCCAGAGTCAAGTCTCTTGCAAACCCTAAAATGGCTCTGTTAATTAAGATATATACTTCCCTGCTTCCACATCCATCCTTCCCTCATCCCAACCATCCCATTCCCTCAAGTTCTCCCCATCCTCCCCTTCTCCCTTCTCTCCCCCTATCTCCCCTTTTTCCCACCTCACCCTCACCCCCGTGCTCCCAATCCCTGCCCGGCAATTTTGTCAACTTCCAATATACATGAGGATAACTATATGTTTTTCTTTGGGTTCATAATCTTATTTAGTTTCTCTAGGATCACAAACTATAGGCTCAATATCCTTTTTATGGCTAGAATCCACTTGTGTGAGTACATTTCATATTCCTCTTTTTGGATCTGGATTACCTCTCTCAGTAAAGCATTTTCTATTTCCATCCATCTGCATGAAAATTCAAGATGTTATTGTTTTTTACGGCTCAGTAGAACTTTAAAGTGTATCTGTGCCACACCTTCTTTATCCATTCTTCTATTGAGGGGCACCTAGGTTGTTTCCAGGTTCTGGATATTACAAATATTGCTGCTATGAACATAGTTGAGCAAATGCTTTTGTAGTATGATTGGGTATCTCTTGGGTATATTCCTAAGAGTGGAATTGCTGGGTCCTGAGGGAGGTTTACTCCCAGTTTCCTGAGAAACCGCCACACTAATTTCCAAAGTGGTTGCACAAGTTTACATTCCCACCAACAATGGATGAGTGTTCCCCTTACTCCACAACCTCTCCAGCCTAGGCTATCATTGGTGTTTTTTATTTTAACCATTCTGACAGGTGTACGATGGTATCTCAAAGTTGTTTTGACTTGCATTTCTCTGATTGCTAAGGAGGTTGAGCATGACCTTAAGTATCTTTTGGCCATTTGAACTTCTTCTGTTGAGAATTGTCTGTTCAGTTCAGTACCCCATCCCCCCAAAAAATTGGGAGGGGGGAAGTGGGAGGGAAATGGGAGGAGGTGGAAATTTTTAATAAATAAATAAACAATAAAAAATTAACTCCATTAACTTCCATTTGAAGGACATATCAGGTGTCCTTGAACTAGGACAGTGAAAGTGTCACCAAACACTTTAAATTCCTTGCTGGAATCTCTGAGAAATTATGCAGAAGTATAATTCAAAGAGACATACTATCATTGATCCTAACGGTTGATATTGAAGCACTGTAAGGAGCACAGGAAATGGCAGGCATGTGTGACTTGATCATGCTATAAAACTGTTATGACTAGATTCAGACTATAGCTTCTTTGTTTCTCTGACTTCGAGTATCACACAGCGATGATGTGCCATTGTGTCTGTTATCTTCCAAGTGTATTTGTTGCAGAAGAGTTGCTGTTCATATTGTTCACTTGAAATGCTCAAGGGTAGTAACTCATACTTGAGTGGTCAGATTTTTTTCATCATATATTTTATTTTTCACACCATTTCATTATGTGAGCCCTGCTGTTCAGGACTTTATGTTGTATCATGTGAATATGTCATAAAAATTATCTTGAGAGTGATGAGTGGGTGATATGCATAAGCCTACATATTACATGCAGAAGTTAGGGGCCCTCTAAATTACTTTGCTCTGGTCTGATTCCTTTGAAAATAAAGAATCCCCCCCACCTTTTATTTCTGAAACTACTGTAATTCATAGGAAAAGATTCTGAAAAATGAGCTATGATGGATAAGTTCATGTTTTTTCTTTTAAAATGGTTTATTTTTATCAGTGTATGCAAATGTTTGTCTAGTGTATGTAATGGGTGTGGATGTGTACTGTGTGCATATACCTGATATAGCTGAAGTCCAGAAGAGGGCTCTAAATCCCTTGGAATCGGAGTTATACACTGTAGTGAGCTGGAATGTAGGTGCTAGGAGATGAACCAGTTCTGCAATATCAGTAAGTGCTTTATACTTACTGATATAGTGAGCCATATCTAAGCCTCCGATTTGGCACTTCTTTTGAACATTTATGACAGAGCCAGTACATAACATTTCACCTTGTGTTTTTTTGAAAAATGAAGGTAAAGTCTGAGATGTGTTGGCGCATTCCTTTAATCTCATTCCACATGAGGCCCAGGCTGGTGGGT
Organism: Myodes glareolus; assembly: GCF_982192425.1. Taxonomy (NCBI): domain Eukaryota; kingdom Metazoa; phylum Chordata; class Mammalia; order Rodentia; family Cricetidae; genus Myodes; species Myodes glareolus. The sequence goes on from NC_142026.1 coordinate 78,100,863, forward strand.
CTCTCTGAGTTCAAGGCCAGCCCTGGCCTACATATCAAGTGAGATCCAGTCTCAAAAAAGAAAAATATGAAAGAAAAAAATTATAAATGGTATGTGTCTTCATAACAAATTTTGTTAGACAATATAGCTCAAATATTAAATGAAACAAAAATTTTTAAATTTCCATGGTTTAGATTTTCTTTTTTTCTTTTTTCTTTTTCTTTTTCTTTTTTTTTTTGAGACAGGGTTTCTCTATGGCTTTGGAGCCTATCCTGGAACTAGCTCTTGTAGACCAGGCTGGCCTTGAACTCAAAGAGCTCTGCCCTACTCTGCCTCTCAAGTGCTGGGAATAAAGGCGTGTGCCACCACCGCCCGGTGGTTTAGATTTTCTTTTGAGCTACTCTTTTGAGCAAGAATAGATTTGAAAACTGAAAAAGAAGCACTAAAATTCTCCTACAATTTAATACATTTATTTCATTTATAAAAAATCTTTCTACTTCATCTGAAAGTGTCATCTCTTGTGACATGTATTCATACATATTTAGAGGCAATTTAAGTATTATTGAATTTGTTCTGAACCACCCTCAATTTGTAATAACTGTGAAACCTCTTTGTACTTTTTAGGCAGTAGCCTTTCCTGTGTTGGTTTGTGGAGCTTCAGAGACAATGTGGTCAATATCGACTATGGCACTAAAGGTGATTTTTCTACGTACTTCATGGGTGAAAAGATATTCTTATAAAGTAAAACCACATACTCTTTGATTCTGTGAGTTAGTATTCAGAACAACTGCAGTGTTGCCTGTTGTTACTGTCGTTACTGTGATAAAACCAAATCCCTTTGTCTCAAAATTTATCCAAGGATTCTGCTTTCTACTTTCCACCTCTGTTCTAGAGAGTGCAACATTGAGCCTGGGCCTTAACATCCTGCCTGGGAACATTAGACTACAGCCAGCTGAGGCCCCATTGTAGACAAGATTGACACAGTACCAATATTTGAGCAATACCTAAAGTTATAGCATTTAAAGCATAATTTCATTCTTCACAAGTTTTCCATTAGAGATATGTACTCTAGATCTTTTCTGACATAAAAATACCATTCAGGTTGGGTGGTGATGGCGCATGACTTTAATCCCAGCACTCAAGAGGCAGAAGCTGGTGGATCGCTGTGAGTACAAGGCCAACCTAGTCTACAGATCAAGTTCCAGGACAGGCTCTTCAAACAAACACAGAGAAACCTTGCCTTGAAAAACAAACAAACAAACAAAAAGATGACCTTCAGAACAGGTACATCCTGTTTCCAAACCTTGAATTTATATCTTATATTCCTTAAAATCTGTTTTGTGAGACCATTATGTCATTAGGTCATTTGATTCTCATGGAATTAGAAAGCACATTGTATAGATTGTAATTATTCTAGCATTTTTAATTAAATTTTATTTTTATTTTTATTTTTATGTGTGTGGGTATGTAGGTAAAGTTTTCATGTCCTGGGAGCTGCTTCCAAATTACCACACAGAGGCTTATATTAATTGTAAATGCTCAGGCTTGTTTTTAGCTAGCTCTGATTGTTGTAATTATAATTCCACTGGCCTGCCCTGTCACTTGGGTACCCTGTCCCTTTAAGAGACAAGTCCCACCCACTTCCAATCTGCCCCTTCTCACAGAGGCAAGTGGATCTCATGCCTCCTCTTCCTTTCTCTCTCAATCCTTCTTCTGAAGAAGCAGCCTTTGCCTCTCCCTTCCCCTCTTCCTCTTTCCCCTCTCTCTCCTTCTCTCTCTCTCTCTCTCTCTCTCTCCCCTCCATAACCACGTTACCCTTTACAATACCATTAAACAAACTTTATACCCAAGCTTTCTCTGCATTGTGTATCTGTCTGTCTCCCACCTGCCAGAGTCCCCCACACCAAGAGGGGAACCTGCCAGGGTCTTCTCACCATAAATCATATTACTTATAACTTAAATTAATCAATTTCTATCCATGTATTGCTGTCATGTAGCTCATTTTTTGTTACTTCATTTTGTACACATCCTCCTTTCTTAGCCACGCTGGTTTCTCCTTTGATTCTGCCCTTCCTCATCCCATCAGTTTCTGCTTGACTTTCCCACCTAACTTTATCCTGTTTAGCTACTGGCCAGTCAGCTTGTTTGTTAAACCAATCATACTGACATATCTACAGGATTACTACATAGCATGCAGTTTTTTTGACTGGAAGTGTGTCTGTGTACCACAAGCATAGCTGTTGCCTGGTGCTAACATATTCTTAATTATAAAGCCATTGCTGTAGCCTCTCTAGACTGCATCTCACTTAGCAATTGTCACGCTTCATCTACATCACAAAACTATCCTTAATTCCCTTATGTTCTCTCTCTCTCTCTCTCTCTCTCTCTCTCTCTCTCTCTCTCTATCTTTCTCTCTCTCTCTCTTTCTTATTTTTCTTATTTTTTGAGACAGGGTTTCCCTGTAGCTTTGGAGCCTATCCTGGAATTAGCTCTTGTAGGCCAGGCTGGCCTCGAACTCACAGAGATACACCCACCTCTGCTGCCTAAGTGCTGGGATTAAAGGCGTGTGCCACCACCACCCGGTTTCCTTTATGTTTTCCTTATCCAGGAAAGGGCTCTGCCCCACAGAGCCCTTTCCTGGGAAAAAAACTATAGCTTTTTTTTCAGGATCTGTTTGACATTCAGGGCTGTGGAGTTGTTGAAGGGTGGGAATGCCTCTGTTCAGAGGGCTTTGTACACTAATGTGATGTTGGAGAACTACAGTAACCTGCTCTCCGTGGGTAAGAATACTTTGCTTGTAGGATCCCACCTGCTTTGTAGGTTGTAAACTCTGAGACACTGTCTTAGAGACTATTGGAGATTAGGGAAATTCTGGTAGTAGAAAATAACTTCTCATGGTATTTGTATTTCCTTTATCTTTTTCCATTTTGAGATATCATGAATCTTTCCTTTTTGGTTCCATGATACATTCAGAAACTCAGTGGCATATATTCCCACTCATATTTTGATGTTCCATTTCCATTGTTGCAGTTGATATGGTTTAAATTGGAAGTAGATGTCAAGGTGTACAAACTAAAAACGAACTCCAAATATTTTTCTAATTTAGTTACTTTTATTTTATGTGTGCTAGCAAACTTGTATGTATTTTATATTTCATGCATGTGAGATGCCTGTGCACAGCCAGAAGATATTTAATCCTATAAAACTGTAGCTACAGGTGGTTGTGAGCAATCATGAGCTCTGGGAACCAAGGCAGCCTACAGGTGTTGGCACTGGCAGGCATGGCTCCCGGTGACTGCAAAGTAAAGGGCACCTGGCTATCTTGAGATTTCGTGCCCCATGTTGAGCACTGTGTGAAGCATTTATCTATTTATTCTTTAACAATAAAAAAATTGGGAGTCAGGTATTAGGGTAAGAACATGAAAGATTAGGAGAGCAGCCACCAGTGACTTCTTTCCTCTTTCATTTCTTCCTCCACAAAGGGATGATATTCCCCCCTGCCCTACCTTACTACTTCATTTTTCATATCTGACCACAGCCCTGCATACCTCTATACTTAATTGTGGTCAGCTAGTGGTTAGCTCTGCCCTCTTACTCAAAACAAGCTTTATTTTCAGAATGAAATCAAAATATCATACAACAAAAAGGCAGAAAGAAAATATTCAAATTAATAAAACCAGAAAAGAAAAGGGGACATTACACCAGACACCAAGGAAATCTAGAGATAAATTAGATCATACTTCAAAACTTGTACTCAAGAAAAATTGAAAAACTAAAGGTAATGGACAATTTTCTTTATAGAAGCCACTTACCAAAGTTAAAACAAGATAAGTTAAACATTATTGTTATTATTATTATTTGATTTTTTTGAGACAGGGTTTCTCTGTAGTTTGGATCCTATCCTGGAACTACCTCTTGTAGATCAAGTTGACCTCGAACACCTGCCTCTGCCTCCGGAGTGGTGGGATTAAAGGTGTGCAGAAACACTGCCCAGTCAGCTATACAATTTATTTATTTATTTATTTATTTATTTATTTATTTATTTATTTATTTATTTTGGTTTTTTGAGACAGGGTTTCTCTGTAGCTTTAGGGTCTGTCCTGGAACTAGATCTTGTAGCCCAGGCTGGCCTCGAACTCACAGAGATCTGCCTGCCTCTGCCTCCCGAGTGCTGGGATTAAAGGCGTGTGCCACCACTGCCCGGCTTTTTTTTTCCGATTATTAATCGATAGGGATTCGGTATTGATCACTTATCAATCACTATTAGTGCCAGGCGGGACTCAAACCCGGGTCCTCTGGCACAATAGGAGCATTAGGCACTCTTAGCCGCTGAGCCAGCGCTCAAGCTGTTCAGCTATATAATTTAAATAGACTTAGAACCCCTAAGGAAACAGAAGCAGCCATGATAAGTCTCCCAGTTAAAAAAAAAAGCCCAGAATCATATGGTTTTAGCACAGGATTCTACTGTACTTTTAAAGATGAGCTAATACAAATATTCCTCAAATTATTCCACAAAATTGAAATAGAAAAAAGCATTACCCAAATTCTTTCTATGAGGCCACAGTAATCCTGATACCTAAACCACTCAAAGACTCAATGATGAAAGAGAATTATCATACCAATCTCAGTCATGAACACTGATGCAAAAATACCCAATAAAATACAAATGGAATTCAAGAACACATAAAAAAAAAAGTCATCCAGCACAATCAAGAGGTCTTTAACCCAGAGATGCTGGGATGGTTCAACATATGAAAATCAGTCAATGTAATACACCCTATAAACAAACTGAAAGAAAAAAATAAATGATCATCTTATTAGATGCTGAAAAAGTCTTTGACCAAATTCAACACTCCTTCATGATAAAGGTCTTGGAGAGATCAGGGATATCAAGATATACCTACACAATAAAAGCAAATTCAGCAAGCCATCAGCCAACATCAAATAAAATGGAGGGAAACTCAAAGCAATTCCACTAAAATCAGGCAGTGTTTAGTCAAGCAACTTACAGAGACACCTATTTCCTTTCGAAATCCAGTGTTTCTGAAATGTCTTCCCCACCTAAAGTTGATGTGGCTAACCATGGAATTCCAGATATTTGACTGTTAATAGTGGGGAACTGTGAGGGTGGGATAAAGGTGGTTCTTAGTGTCACTTCATTTGTAGTATGGATGAAATGTTTATCCAACTTCCCAGGAATACTCTCCAAGATGACAGTTCTGCAATACAATGTAGAAGACGCAGCTGGAATTTCACTTTTACATTTTACTAGTGCTACATGCATGGAGCGTATATTTTTTAAATTTATCATTTCGTTTGACAGAGTGATGCAGATTCTCTTACCTTGTCTACAAGCCCTGACTTTCTGTCTCCTAGTTGATCTATTCCCCTGGCGAGGTTTTTCGTTGATTTACTATTATGATTATTATGTATTGTTCAGTTCTTTTTTCATTTTCATTTGAATTTTCTTTGGTGTTTCTAACTCCTTATTGAATTGAATTTTCATAGCCTGAATTGTCTTTGTTATTCCAGGACAAGCCATTTGCTTGTGTTTGCTTTTTCTTAAGTCATTTTCTTTGTTCCTGTCCCCTTTGACATCAGAGGCTTTCTTCGTCTATGTACTTTGACCTCATTGAATATACTTCCGGTGTGTCTATTCTATTTCTCATATTTCATCTACTTTGGTCTCCTTAGAGGACAAAGCTATGGAAATGGTAATTTGGGGCAGCAATATTTCATCTTAGTTTGTGTTTGGACTATGGAAGTTCAGCATAAGGATTTGGGGTGATTGTTCTATGAGTTTATAGGCCAGGAATTAACTCCCAAAATGAGGTATTAGACTGAACAATTTTAATCCGAAATGGTCAAACTCGGGATAAAATGGTGAGGTAGGGGGATGTAGCGTCCTCCTGGGCACAGTTCTGGTCTAGGCTGACAGCAAGCATGTGGGGAGGCTGTGCAGAGATAGACCAGGGAATCCTGAGGGCTGGAGCTGTGTGAAAGGCAGCCTGAGATGCAGGAAGAGAGACCAGTCAGAGTGGGGCTGGGACACTCAACCGGAAAAGGCGCTTGGAGGAAGTCATTTGCCATTGGTCAGGGGTAGGGGAAGTGCACGCCGGGCGGGGTTAGCGGAGAGATCTGATTGAAGCTGGGAAGGATTGCTGAGATCGGGTAAGTTATACGGATGAGCAAAAGACAGAAGTGACGAGTACGTATTCCCAGTTGTTGCTCGGGGATCTGCACAGTGGGGGACCGCGTGGTGCAGACCTGGGTGCGGAGTACACGACGGGGTGCCGGAGTACACGACGGGGTGCCGGAGTACACGACGGGGTGCCGCGGGGACGCGAAAACTCCCCGGAGCGGCAGTCGCCGCAGGGCAGCCTGGGAAAAGTCAACCGTCAGCACTGGGGGAAACCGCAGCCCGGCGGCCCTGGAATCTCCCAGTTCAGAGAAGCCGCTGGGCTGCGACCCAGGAGGGAAGGACCAGAGCTGCGAGCTGTTTCTCTGATGCTCATAAGGAAGCCGGCTCTGAAATTCTGCTGTGGATGTCTTACCCGTGGTGTATTTTAGATCATGTGAAATAAGCCTGTTTTTTTTTTTTAAATTGATCTTCTGATTGCCAAAATATTCTTATAAAAATAATATAGTAGAATATTTGAATTTATCTGTTGCTAGTTGAAAATGCGGGGAATTTTTGTTTTGTGTGTGGGTTTGTTTTTGTTTTTTGTTTTTGCTATTGTGGATAAGACAAAGCTCTTGAAATTCACATTCATCATGCAAACTTCCTTGTTAAACTGCTTACCTAGTCAAGAGAGCGGTACATGTACTTGGGGAATTGACATCCCCGGAGAGGTTTTAGATATTATTCATGAAAGGGATAGTTGTAGATTTGGCTGGTTCCAAGATATATATAATATCTATATCTATCTGTCTATAGATAGTTGCAAGGCCCGCAGTTATGATTGTGAACATTAACATTTAAAAGTAAATGTAAAAGTACAAGTAAAATGTTTTACCTATTATTAATTTTTCATCAGAAACCTATGCACTATGTGATGCAAATAGAGCATTCTAAAAGTGTCTTTGCCAGACCTTTTGGCACAGGCCTTGAATACCAGAGCTCTAGAGGCACAGGCAGGTGGATCTCAGTAAGTTTGAGGCCAGCCCTAGCTCCAGAACTTCCATAGCTACATGGTGACAACCTGTCTCAAAAAAGAAAACAACAACAAAAATGGAATACGTCTTCTTGTCCTGAGTTCTGAATGTTGCTAGTAGAGTCCAGAAAGCAAAGTATGCTGTTTGAGGGTATCAGCTCACACTGTTTCCACAATTAGAAAAGCCATTGTAAAGCAGATGCTGGTGGCACGTGCCCTTAATCCCAGCACTAGGGAGGGAGAGGTGGGTGGAACTCTTGATTGCATTGCCAGCCTGGTATGCAAAGCAAGTTTAAGGACAGTAATAGCTATACAAAGAAACCCTGTCTTAACCGCCCCCCCCCCAAAAAAAAGGAAAGGAAGGAACAAGCATTATAGGACAATTGTTAAAAAATCATTTTGAATAATTAATATAGTCTTTTGTCTGCTCGGATCAAGAAAAGTACTTTTTCCATGGACACATGACTAAGCTTTTTTGTTGTTGTTGTTCTTATATTGCTCTGTCTGGCCAAGAACTCACCTTATAGACCAGGCTGAACTAGAACAGATTCAGAATTCCACCCACCTCTTTCTCCCACTAACAGGATAGTTCAAACTGTTGATTTGTTTTTGTTTTGTTTTAGTTTTTTTGTGGTCTGTTGACAGTCGGTGGTGTGACTGTGAACTTCTCCAAGGAGGAGGGTCAATGCCTGGAGCCTGCTCAGAGGGCTTTGTACTGGGATTGGATGTTGCAGAATTGCAGCAGTATGGTTTCTAAGGGTGAGAATTATCTGCTTGCATCTCCCTTGATCCTCCTCAGGGTGTCTTGACAGACCAGTCTGCAAGTGTGAATGAGACTCATGGAGTAAAGTGAAATCCTTAAGAGGAACAAAGACAAATTTCATGAAGTGTTCTCTTGTCTTGTGAGTCCCTTTGGGAGGTGTGAGGCTTCCATCAGTTTTGGTTCATGATTAATTCAGAACCTTATTAGTGTATATATTCACATTCCAGTTGTTTATTCCCATTTCTACCCCTCAGATTTGACTGAGATGTGACTAAAAGTGGGATTCAAGTGGCACTAACTGAAAATGCTTTCTAAATATTCTCAGTATTCTGACACTGCAGGACAATTGGGGAATCACTTGCATAGTCATGTTTCATTTTCTCTTTATCTACTGTGTCCAGTACTGTGTTAGACATCTACGGACAGCCTGAACGATCTCTTTGTCACTTGCAGGGCTCACTGATCACCCAGACCCGATCACCTGTGGAGAACACAGAACCCTGGAAGATGGAGCAGGAGGAGGCAGTGGTTAAGGATCCAGGTATGGTGGAGGGATTGGTGAAGGGATGGCAAGGTATTCAAGTGAATGTGGATGTGGGACATGAAATCAATTTTGTCACATTCTCTTTCACTGGAAATAATTCTGGAGGCTTCCGCTGAGAAAAATCTCCTTAGGATTATCCTGTTGTAGGTGTAGAAAGAGGTTCTGAGGAAGAATTGACACTAGGAGGCAAATAAAGTTGTATTTGACGATCACGTGAGTGATGCTGTCCTTACTCCATTCACATGACTGATCATGTCATCATACCAATATTAATTGGTTTTCATGTCTGTGATTGTAATGTATTACAAAATGATCAAAATTATGACTTCTAGATTTATTCCTTTTTTTCAGAATCTTGAAACTTTTGGTGTTCTAGCACATTCTTTATCTGTTAGTGTTAATGTCTGTTCCTGAAAATGATGCCAGCAGAATTTTGATAAGAATCAGGAAGTATATTTACAGACTGTTGAACTCCATCTGTGCTCTCTTCCCATGGATATCTGCCACTGTCTGTTGTCATGACAGCTCCAAGTGGTTTCCATTGCTGTAATTGTAATATACTGTGAGATCACCTCTAAGTTTGATCCTTTTAGTATTTTTACAGCTTTTCTCTTCCTTGGCACTTCCAGGATTACTTTCTGTAAAATATGCAATAGGATTGTTATAGGAATTGCTTGGAGACTGAGAGAAGGCAGACTTCCCTGTCTTTTTGTGTTGGAAAAGAACATGAGGCAGTGTGCCAGTTTTCACCTGTTTTATGTATTCTCCTATTTTTTGTCTGCTGTTGATGTCTGCATTCTGGGTTTTGTGTCATGCACCCATGTTGATCAAAGAACTTTCTATCTAATAGTCCATTTTAACACGATTTTGAGTTGTTTTAAACAGACATAATTCACTTTATTTTTCTTGTATTAAAAACATTACGTGGTGGACCTGGTTCCTCTGAATCTCTGAGACTGTGGTGTGGATTTTCACATGTTGGTCAGTGAATTTCTAATAAGGAGACTTGGGGAACATAGTCTTTTCCCAGAGGTCAGGGGTCAGGTAGATGCAGGTCTTAGAGATGGGATCAAAGATGGAGTTGGCAAAGTTGTTCGGGGTGGCAGTGTAACTCCTGGCCAGTGTATAGCAGTCATTAGTACCAGCCATCATCAGTAGCTTCTTGGGCTTAATAAGAGCAGAGATTGCCAGCCTCTGGGGGCAGTGGTAAGAGGCACCATCACAGAGCCACAGATACCTGTCACTTTTTTACAGAATGGTGTGGGACTTGCCAGTCTTGTTCCCCTAGTACCTCTCCATATAGGGGCAATGGAAAGCTTGGCCAAGATGGTGACCCCTGGAATACCAGTGACTGTCTTTATGGAGTACTTAACACCAGGACCAGCATGACTATTATAGTCCCCAATAGTGACAAAAACTTTGAACCTGTTCCACTAGCCAGCCCATCTGCTTCTGCACTGACATGATTTTTTGAACCTCATCCTTTATTGATGTGCCCAGGATAAAGTCAGTAATCTCAGATTCCTTAATGGGCAAGGAGAACAGGTAGATCTCTTCATGGACTTGATCTTTGTGTCCTTAGCCAGGCAGCCTGGGTTGGTGACTGGTATCCACTCCTTGTCTTCAGTTTTTGCCTTGATTTTTCTGTCACTATTTTACTTATGATCATCAGTCTTCCTTACTGCTGCCCTTATTTATGACATTAAAAAAATTCCTTTTTCCTCCATATCTTAGATCTTTAGATATGAAATAAATCTTTGGTTAGACATGTAATAAATCTTTGGTGGAAAGTATGTTTTAATTTCAGCTGTCATATCTCTTTTTTTGAATGCTATAGTCTTTTTACATCATTTGTTTGAATAATATACATTTACATTTCAGGAAATTAGTGAAATACATTATAGTTTAGGAACTCGAGAATGTGGACACTAAATAGAGAATTGGAACTTCTTCATATTTAATTTACATTATTTATGACCTACAATATAGATCTTTTTAATATGTACTTTAAGGAAATTGACCATTTCAACTGCTGTTGAGCATGGTGTGTTCAATCTATTTGTTTATTTACCAGTCATATTATCATTTGCTTTCTTTGTAATTTTTTTGATTCTGGGTTTTTATCCATTGTAGTATAAATATGTAGCTAATAAACATATCTGCTGTGTAGGCTGTCTCTTCAAACTTTAATTATTACAATTTCCCTGGATGCTTTTAATTTTACACAATTCTATTTGTCAGTTCCTGCTCTTGTTTAGAGTTTGCCCTTTTGTGTTGTTCTGCAGAATTCACTGTTTCAGATTATACATGAAGGCTCTGATTTCTTGCATGGTAGGAGAGATTTGAACTCAGGTCCTTGTTTCTATATGCAGATAGATAACTTTTCCCAATACTTCTGTTTAAAGAGGCCATCTAGTCTGCTACATGTGTTTGTGGTACTTTGGTGACATTGACAGGATCATTGCTTTTGGCCATTTTATAGAACTACTGCTCTAATACATTGAAATGTGTGTCTTCTCCACTCCCATAATGCTGTTGGTTATGTGGCTTTCTGTAATGTCGTCTGGAATCACAGGGGGCTAGTTCCAGCATTGTAAAATTATCTTGGGGATGCTCTGTACCTAGGGAATTTGTGCATCAATATGAATTTTAGGTTTCTCTTAGTATTTCTGTGTTTGACTAGGGTTGAGGACGTTTAAATGTCCTGAAGTTTGAGCTGATCATATAAACCACTTCCAGAAATATTGAGAATTTCACTATTTTGTCTAGTTAGTATCTTTAGTTTTTTCAGCAAAGTTTTCAAATTGGAAGCTTTCATCTGTTTTGTAAGTTAATTCTAGGAGTCCTCTCTCTCTCTCTCTCTCGCTCACTCACTAGTTATTATTTAGTACTCATTTTTATTTCGGTTCATATACTTTATGTATACAAGTGTTTGCTTGCGTGTGTGACTGTATCATGTGCATCCTAGAATTGTAGTTATGGAGAAATGAGAGCTATTGTGTGGGGTCTGGGATTTGAACCTGGTTCTCTGCAAGAACAACAGGCGCTTGTAACCATTGAGTGTAACACGAGGGCCGGCTTGTTGGGGTTTCTGTCCCGCCCAGTACCCCAACAAGCCAGCAAGTCCCAAGGAAAATCACACGGAGTCTACATTAGGTTATAAACTGATTGGCCCATTAGGTCAGGCTTCTTGTTAACTCTTATAACTTATATTAACCCATTATTCTCATCTATGTTAGCCATAATGGCTCCATACCTTTCTCAGCTGGGCAAGTTACATGCTGCCTCTTCAGTGATCTGCTCAGGAGTGGCTGAGGGAGCTCTGCTTCCAGAATACTCCCAGTCTCTTTGTTCCACCCCTACTTCCTGTCTGGCTTTCCTGCCTATACTGCCTGCCTGGCCAATCAGCGTTTTATTAAAGTACATGATTGACAGAATACAGATAATTCTCCCGCACCAATTGAGCCTTCTTTCTAGCCTTCTATTAAGTCTAATTATGTGAGTAGTGATAATAGAGAATATTTTAATCTAAATGATACAAAATCTTCCCTTTATATAGCCATTTGTTGTTGTTTTTTTTAAAGTAAATTTTATTAAATTATAAAAGTTTCCATTTCTGCCCCTCTTCCCAACACCCTCCCGCTCCCCCCACTCCCTCTCCTCCTCCCTCTTCGTCCCTTAGGGCAGTCAGGGTTTCCTGCCCTGTGGGAAGTTCAAGTTCCTCCCCCCTCCCTCCAGGTCCAGGAAGGTGAGTATCCAAACAGACTGGATCCCCAAAATCCAGTATATGCAGAGGAAACAAGTCCCAGTGTCATAGTCAATGGCTTTTCAGAAAGACTTCGGGCCAGCCACCTTCAGAGAATCCGGCCAAATTCCGAGAATCTGGTTAGATCACGTCCTCGTTCAGTCCCAGTCCAACTGGCCTTGGTAAACTCTCATTAGATCCGTTCCCTTGTATCAGTGGGTGATAGTATCGCTCGCAGTCCTGATTTCCTTTTTCATGTTCTTCCTCCTTCTGCTCCTCATTTGGACCTAGGGGGGCTCAGTCCGGTGCTCCAATGTGGGTCTCCGTCTGTATCGCCATCCTTCGCCAGATGAAGAATCTATGGTGATAAGCAAAATATACATCAGTATGGTTATGGGCCACGGCCGATTCAGGCACCCTCTCCTCTGTCCAGAGAACAATCTGGGGGATCTCTCCTTGGACCTGGGAACCCATATGTAATCAAGTCTCCTGTAAACCCTAAAATGACTTCCTTAGTTGAAATATATTCTTCCCTGATCCCATATTCATCCTTCCTCCCCCCCCCATCCCAGGCCACCGAGCTTTCCCCATTCCTCCCCTACTCCCTTCTCTCTAACCCTCTCCCCTTCCATCCACCCTCCCACCACCCCCCCCATGCACCCAAGGTTACCTGGGACTCTTGTCTATTTCCTACCTCCTGGCGGATAGCTAAATAATCTTCATCAGGTTCATCTTCTTATTTAGCTTCTCTAGGATCACGAATAATAGGCTCAAAGACCTTTAATTATGGTTAGAATCCACTTATGAGTGAATACATACCGTGTTCCTCTTTTTGGGTCTGGCTTACCCCACTCAGTAAAGCGTTTTCTATTTCCATCCATTTGCATGCAAAATTCAAGATGTCATTGTTTTTTACCGCTGAGTAAAACTCTAATGTGTATATGTTCCACACCTTTTTTAACCATTCTTCTATTGAGGGGCACCTGGGTTGTTTCCAGGTTCTGACTATTACAAATAGTGCTGCCATGAACATCGTAGAACAAATGCTTTTGTAGTATGTTAGGGAATCTCTAGGGTATATTCCCAAGAGTGGAATTGCTGGGTCCTGAGGGAGGTTGACTCCCAGTTTCCTGAAAAACCGCCACACTGATTTCCACAGTGGCTGCACGAGTTTGCATTCCCACCAACAATGGATGAGTGTTCCCCTCACCCCACATCCTCTCCAGCATAGGCTATCATTGGTGTTTTTGACTTTAGCTATTCTGACAGGTGTAAGATGGTATCTCAAAGTGGTTTTGATTTGCATTTCCCTGATCGCTAAGGAGGTTGAGCATGACCTTAAGTGTCTTCTGGCCATTAGAAGTTCATCTGTTGTGAATTCTCTGTTAAGTTCGGTACCCCATTTTTTAATTGGGTTAATTAGAGTTTTAGTGTCTAGTTTCTTGAGTTCTTTGTATATTTTGGAGATCAGACCTTTGTCTGATGAGGAATTGGTGAAGATCTTCTCCCAGTCAGAAGGCAGCCTTTTTGTCCTACTGACAGTGTCCTTTGCTTTACAGAAGCTTCTCAGTTTCAGTAGATCCCATTTTTTCATTGTTTCTCTTATTGTCTGTGCTACTGGGGTCCTACATAGGAAGAGGCCTCCTGTGCCTATATCTTGTAGACTACTTCCCACTTTCTCTTCTATCAGGTTCAAAGTGGACGGATTAATGTTGATGTCTTTAATCCATTTGGACTTAATTTTTGTGCATGGTGATAGATATGGATCTACTTTCATTTTTTTACAGGTTGACATCCAGTTATGCCAGCACCATTTGTTAAAGATGCTTTCCTTCTTCCATTGTATACCTTTAGCTCCCTTGTCGAAAATTAGGTGTTCATAAGTTTGTGGGTTAATATCTGGGTCTTCTATTTGATTCCATAGGTCGACTTCTCTGTTCTTATGCCAATACCAAGCTGTTTTCAATACTGTAGCTCTATAATAGAGTTTGAAGTCAGGGATGGTAATGCCTCCAGAAGTTCTTTTATTGTATAAGATTGTTTTGGCTATCCTGGGTTTTTTGTTTTGCCATATAAACTTGATTATTGTTCTCTCAAGGTCTATTTAGAAGTTTGATGGGATTTTGATAGGGATTGCATTGAATCTATAGATTGCTTTTGGTAGAATTGCCATTTTTACTATGTTGATTCTCCCAATCCAAGAGCAGGGGAGGTCTTTCCATTTTCTGGTATCCTCCTCAATTTCTTTCTTCAAAGACTTAAATTTCTTGTCAAATAGGTCTTTCACTTCCTTGGCTAGAGTAACCCCAAGATATTTTATGCTATTTGTGGCTATCATGAAAGGTGATGTTTCTCTGATTTCCCTCCCTGCTTCTTTATCCTTTGTGTATAGGAGGGCAACTGATTTTTTGGAGTTGATCTTGTATCCTGCCACGTTGCTAAAGGTGTTTATCAGCTGTAGGAGTTCTTTGGTAGAGTTTTTGGGGTCACTTATGTACACTATCATATCGTCTGCAAATAACGAAAGTTTAACTTCATCCTTTCCAATACGAATCCCCTTGATCTCCTTATGTTGTCTTATTGCTATTGCTAGAACTTCAAGCACTATTTTGAAGAGGTATGGGGGGGGGGACAGCCTTGTCATGTTCCTGATTTTAGTGGGAAGGCTTTGAGTTTCTCTCCATTCAATTTGATGTTAGCTGTCGGTTTGCTGTATATTGCTTTTATTATATTTAGGTATGATCCTTGTATCCCCAGTCTCTCCAACACCTTTATCATAAATGGGTGTTGAATTTTGTCAAATGCTTTTTCAGCATCTAGTGAGATGATCATATGGTTTTTTTCTTTCAGTTTATTTATATGATGGATTACATTGATAGATTTGCATATGTTGAACCAGCCCTGCATCTCTGGAATGAAGCCGACTTGATCATAATGGATAATTTTTCTAATGTGTTCTTGGATTCGGTTTGCCTGTATTTTATTGAGAATTTTCGCATCGATGTTCATGAGTGAGATTGGCCTGTAATTCTCTTTCTTGGTTGTGTCTTTGTGTGGTTTTGGTATTAGGGTAACTGTAGCTTCATAAAAGGAGTTAGGCAATGACTCTTCTGTTTCTATATTGTGGAATACGTTAAGGAGTATAGGTATTAGCTCTTCCTGGAAGTTCTGGTAGAATTCTGCATTGAAACCATCTGGTCCTGGGCTTTTTTTGGCAGGGAGATTTCTGATAACAGCTTCTAATTCTTCACAACTAACAGGTCTATTTAGATTGTTCACCTGTTCTTGGTTCAACTTTGGTATATGGTACTTATCTAAAAAAATGTCCATTTGTTTTACATTTTCCAACTTTGTGGCATATAAACTTTCGTAGTAAGATCTAATGATTCTCTGAATTTCCTCTGTGTCTGTGGTTATGTCCCCCTTTTCATTTCTGATCTTATTAATTTGCATGTTCTCTCTCTGCCGTTTGATTAATTTGGATAGGGGTTTGTCAATCCTGTTGATTTTCTCCAAGAACCAGCTTTTTGATTCATTGATTCTTTGGATTGTTTTCTCTGTTTCTATTTTGTTGATTTCAGCCCTCAGTTTGATTATTTCCAGTCTTCTAGATCTCCTGGGTGAATCAGCTTCTTTTTTTTCTAGATCTTTCAAGTGTGCTGTTAAGTCTCCAATGTGTGCTTTCTCTGCTTTCTTTAATTGGGCACTTAGTGCTATGAACTTTCCTCTTAGCACTGCTTTCATAGTGTCCCATAGGTTTGAGTATGTTGTGTCTTTGTTTTCATTAAATTCAAGGAAGAGTTTAATTTCTTTCTTTATTTCTTCCTTGACCCAGGGGTGATTTAGTAGTTGACTGTTCAGCTTCCATGAGTTTGTTGGCTTCCTGGGGGAAGCATTGTTGTTGAATTCTAATTTTAGTCCATGGTGATCTGACAAGACACAGGTAGTTACTAATATTTTTTTGTATCTGTGGAAGTTTGCTTTGTTACCGAGTATGTGGTCAATTTTCGAAAAGGTTCCATGAGCTGCAGAGAAAAAGGTATATTCTTTCCTATTTGGGTGAAGTGTTCTATAGATGTCTGTTAAGTCCATTTGATTCAATACCTCCAATAAATCTCTCAATTCTCTGTTTGGTTTCTGTCTGATTGACCTGTCCATTGGTGAGAGAGGAGTGTTGAAGTCTCCTACTATTAGTGTGTGTGGTTTGATGACTGCCTTGAGTTCTAGAAGAGTTTCTTTTACATATGTGGGTACCTTTATATTAGAGGCATAGATATTCAGGATTGAGACTTCTTCCTGATGAATTATTCCAGTTATGAGTATGAAATGTTCATCTCCATTTCTTCTGATTGATTTTAGTTTGAAGTCGATTTTGTTAGATATTAGAATGGCCACACCCGCTTGTTTCTTAGGTCCATTTGCTTGGAAAACCTTTTCCCAACCCTTTACTCTGAGTAGGTGTCTGTCTTTGTGGTTGAGGTGTGTTTCTTGTAAACAGCAGAATGTTGGATCCTGTTTTCGTATCCAATCTCTAAGTCTGTG
The DNA here is from genome assembly GCF_982192425.1 of Myodes glareolus. NCBI lineage: Eukaryota > Metazoa > Chordata > Mammalia > Rodentia > Cricetidae > Myodes > Myodes glareolus. Next base: position 78,117,590 of record NC_142026.1, read on the forward strand.
CCTCTTTATAGGTGAATTGAGTCCATTGATATTAAGTGATATTAATGACCAGTGGTTGTTGACTCAGGTCATTTTTTTTTTGGTAGTAGAGTGTATGTGTTTTTCTTTTTTGATTTGTGCTTGTGAATGGTTGCTAGATGTTCGAGTTATTGTAGGCCGTGTTGGGAATGTTGGATTTCTTCGGTAGTGATTTTCCTTCTAATATTCTCTGTAAGGCTGGATTAGTAGCTACGTATTGTTTAAATTTGTTTTTATCCTGGAATATTTTGTTTTCTCCGTTGATAGTGAACAATAGCTTGGCTGGGTATAGTAGTCTGGGTTTGCATCCATGGTCTCTTAGTTTCTGCAGTACCTCTATCCAGGATCTTCTGGCTTTCATGGTTTCCATAGAGAAATCCGGTGTAAGCCTGATAGGTTTACCTTTATAAGTTACTTGACCTTTTTCCTTTGCAGCTCTTAAAATTTTTTCTTTAATATGTATGTTTTGTGTTTTGATTATTATATGGCGAGGGGATTTTTTTTTTGATCCAGTCTTTTCGGCGTTCTGTATGCTTCTTGAACCTTCATAGGAATATCGTTCTTTAGATTGGGAAAGTTTTCTTCTATAATTTTGTTAAATATATTTTCTGGGCCTTTGATCTGCAGTTCTTCTCCTTCTTCAATCCCTATTATTCTTAGATTTGGTTTTTTTATTGTGTCCTAGATTTCCTGAATGTTTTGTGTAGAGAATTTGTTGGATTTGCCATTTTCTTTGACCAGAGCATTTATTTTCTCTATGGTATCTTCAGAATCTGAGATTCGTTCTTCTATCTCTTGTATTCTATTGGTTATGCTTGATTCTGTAGTCTCCGTTCGTTTACCTAGGTTTTCCATATCCAACCGGTTCTCGGTTTGTGTTTTCTTCATTGCCTCCATTTCAGTTTTCAATTCTTGGACTGTTTCCTTTACCTGTTTGATTGTTTTTTCTTGGTTTCTCAGGGTCTCATTCACGGATTTACTTATTTCTTCAAACTTTTTGTTATATTTCTCATCTAATTCTCTACTCATTTCTTCAAACTTTTTGTTATATTTCTCATCCAATTCTTTAAGGGAGTTATTCATATCCTGTTTAAGGGACTCTATTGCTTTCATAATGGCACTTTTTTCCACTTCTTCTGGGTTAAGGTGTTCAAGTCCTTCTAATGTAGGGTCCTTGGGATCTGGTGTTTTCATGTTGTTTTTCAGATTGTTGGATGAGGTCCTGCCTTGGCGTCTGCCCATCTCTTACTTCAAATGTTCTCTATTGGAACTTCTGTTACAGGGTCAGGTTCCCTTCTTGGGCAGGGACTTCACTGACAGAATGCCCACCTTTCCTCAGGCAGGCTATTGAAGCACAGGCACTCCCTCTTTCCGGGATGTGCTTACAATGCAGGCCCAGCTCACAAGGCAGCTGAGCTGGGGAAATTTTATGGCCCCAGGGCGAAGGGAGAAATATAGGAATTCGTACCTGGATGGGAGCTGGGAAGGCAGGCGGGAGGGGGTAGCCAGCACTGCAGGGCGACCTGGGCGTCTATGGGGTCGGGGAACGCCCAAGCTCCTCCTCACCGGGACCCTGCCCCAGTCCGAAGGAAACTCACCCCTCAGATGGCCCTCTGCTAGAAGTCAGGGCCCCTGCTGGTCAGGAATGTGGCTGAGCTGGCCCCTGGTCCACCTGTCCTCAGGGAGGCCTTTAAGACCCAGCAACTGCCTCCAGCCGGGATGCGCCTGCAGCCCAGGCCCAGCTTGCAAGGCAGCTGAGCCGGGGAAATTTTATGGCCCCAGGGGGAAGGGAGAAATATAGGAATTCGTACCTGGATGGGAGCTGGGAAGGCAGGCGGGAGGGGGTAGCCAGCACTGCCGCCATTTGTTGTTTTTGAAATTTTTAAGAGACAATCATTTTATTTTACATACCAATTCCAGTTCCCTCTCCCTCTTCTTCTCCTGCTCCTCTGGAGCACTTTCCTCCCACCCCACCCCCATCTACTCCTCAGAGAGTTTGAGGCCTCCCATGCTGAGTCAACAAAGTCTGTCACATCATTTGAAGCAGGACCAGGACCCTTCCCCCTGTATCTAGGTTGAACCAGGTACCCTCCATAGGGAATGGGCTCCAAAAAACTAGGTCATACACTAGGGATGAATCCTGGCTCCACTGCCAGTGGCCCTGTATACTGCCCAAGCCTGTCACCCACATCCATAGGGCCGAGTTCAATCCTGTGCAGGTTCCCCAGCTGTCAGTCTGGAGTCAGTAAACTCCCATTAGCTTGGGTCAGCTGTTTCTGTGGGTTTCTCCATCATGGTCTTGACCCCTTTGCTCTTATTATCACTCCTCCCTCTCTACGATTGGACTCCAGGAGCTCGGCTCATAGCTTAGTTGTGGGTCTATGCATCTGCTTCCTTCAGTTACTGGATGAAGATTCGGTGATACACAGGCATTTATTATTTATTAGTAACTTTTCCTTTCATTGTTGCTGTATGTTTGTGTGTATTCCCAAACATAAAAATATAACCTACTCAGTCTGTATATTTTCAAGTATGAACATTTGGTATTGGATAACCATATGGTGCACTCTTCTCTGGGGGAGACTATTTCTCCAGCTCTCAGAATTCCTTCGTGTTTGACTAGGGTTTAGGCCTAGTGAGCTTTCTCTTTCCATGTTAGCATGTCTCTTGGTGTTGTCCTTGTTCTGCTCATGTTTAGGCAGCCATGTTTGTTCAAGTTCATGCATGTAGCTTCTCTGACATTTCTAGGAGACACAATCTCACAGCAAACATCCTTTTCGTCTGACTCTTAAAATGTTCCCACCCCACTTTCTCAGTGATCCCTGAGCCTGAGGTGCAGGAATTGTGTTGGTTACTTGTCAGTGGGGAGTGAACATCACAAGTGTACATTTTGCCTGACTATTTGTCCTTGTGTTGCATAACAAACTTTCACTGATGAAGAGTGAGGACTACATTTATCTGTGGGAATAAGGATAACCGGGTGGAGGTGGTGCACACCTTTAATCCCAACAAAGGCAGAGGCAGGCGGATACCGGAGTTCAAGGCCAGCCTGGTCTACAGAATGAGTTCCAGGACTAACTCTTTAGCTACTGAGAAACCCTGTCAGTAGTAGTAGTAGTAATAATAATAATAATAATAATAATAATAATAATAAAAGGTAAATATTTAGAAAGAAATTAGTGGTTATGCTGATTTAGTAAAATTGTGGTTGTAGGTTCTCCTCCAAAATCCTTGGCTTCCCTGGCATTAGTGAAACTAGCTAGGTTTCCAGTACTAGGCATGATTTCTCCCTTGTTGAGAGGGCCTTAAGTCTAATTAGAAGCTGTTGGTTACCACTAAGGTATGTGTATTACTTGTGCATCCTTGGGGTTATCGTGCAGTGTGGTTCATAGGTGTCACAGCTGAGTAGGACTGTTGGTTGGCTCTCTATTTTGAAAGCTTGCATGTTGCCATCTGGTACCATGAAAGCCCAGGAAGGAGGTTTACAGGCTTCTCATGCCTTGTGGGGGTGGTTTTGTTAGAAAATATCTTATGGGAGCATTATCAGCCTAGATGGGAAATTTTTGTCTACACTATGAATGTATATGCCTGAACAGACTAATATTTATTATAGTCATTTTTGGGAGATGGACTTTTTCCGAAATCTTACTGTTATTTTATCCTTCTTCTTCTTTGTTAATATCTGTCCCTTCACCATAATTAAATCTGTTTTTCCATTTCCCTCTTTAGATCACTTGTTTCCTACTATTCCCCACCCCCCCACAGTTTTTGTTTATTTTTTACTGTATTCTACAGGTTATACTCACATCTGAAGATGTGGACTTAGGAACTGCCTATGGGAAAGATCGTGCAATTTCTGCCTTTCTTTGTCTGGGTTACTCCATTCAATATGTTCTTATCTAGGCTCATCCATTTACCTGCAAAGCTCATGGTTTCAATTTTTGTTATCCCTGAACAATATTCCAAAGGTTATGTGTATCACATTTCCATTACCCATTTTTCAGTTGAAGGACATTTAGGTTGTCTCCCTTTTGTAGCTACTGTGAGTAGAGCAGCAATGAAAATGGGTGAGCAAATATCTGTAGAATAGCATGTCAAGTCCTTTGAGCATATGCCAAGGAGTGGTACACCTGGGTCATGTGCTAGATTTCTCTAACTTTTTCAGGATTCTCCATATTGGTTTCCAGAGTGGCTAGATTTTTTTGTTTGTTTTTAGGGTTCTTCTTCCCTATGGTTCTGTTTTTTATGTTGTTGCTGGTTGAATTCTATTGGAAGTGATTTTCTTTCTATTTGACTCTCCTGTATATGTTTTGCCTCTAATTTATTATCTACAGTGTTGCTTTGGTAAAATGAGCTGTGTTAATCAGTGACTGTCTTAAAATGCACTCATGTCTCCATCAGTTTTGAGGTAGAGTTTTTCTTTGTGCAGCACTCTTCTTGATGGTGATTTTCTGTTCAAGCTGCAAATGTTCCATGTTCTCCTGGCTTTGGGATTCTTGACAAGACACCTGGTAGAATTCTGTTGCTTGGGTCTTTTCATGTGGTTTGACATTCTTCTCTTACAGCTTTTATTACTAATTTTTGCTTTTTGTTTTTGATCCCTTAATATGAAAGGTCAGCAAGCCATCTATTCATTGTTCCTGAAAGAGAAACTCACAGAAAATAAAGTGAAAGAAATGGCTGATTCTCCAGTTAATCTGTTCCAGGTCAGTGGTCATGTCCCCTGTTCTTGGTAGAAGTGTTATAGCATGGGACATTGAAAGCTTTTAATTTTCTGCTGCTGATTTTTCTAACTTTATTATGAAAAACATTGTGAACAAACAAAATTACATGCTGAAATTTACCAGGCTCAAAGACTTTACACATCAATGTATTTTTATATAGTTGGAGTAATTATCAGGAACAGAAGCTCTGGAGCCTCACATGGGATTTTATAGTTTCAATATTCAGTATATCTTGATCTATTTATCTACCATCAAAACCCCAAAAAACCTTGTGACATTAGAGCTAGAAAAGCACTTAGCTTTGTATCTTCTTTCCTAACTGACTTTGATTATCTGCTTTCAGTCTTACATCAATACTGGTATTTAACCTTTCTTATTCTCTATTCTCCATATTCTACTCTGCCCACGTGCATGTTGTTTCCCAAATATACATATTAATGGCTAGATTCTACATATGAAGGAAAACATGGTTTCTTTTTTCTAATACTATATGATGTCACTCCAAACATTATGAATCCATGTTTTCCTGCAAATTTTTATTATACATTTCAGCTGACTAGTATTACCATTTTCACCATCCATTCATCTGTGGATAGACAATTAGGTTGATTACAATTCTTTGGTATTGTGCATACAGCATTGACCATGGGGTGTGAATATCTCTATAGTGGGGTGTGAAGCTGGGACTTAAGTTAGTTCTATCTTTAATTTGTTAATAACCTTCAAACTGATTTGAGTGTGCTAATTTGCACCACCCTCCCACCCACACCAACAATGGATAAAACTTCCTATTGATGTGAACTAGGAGAAAAATGTCTTCTCTAAAATAAAGAAAATCAACCCAAGGGATGAATTGTTCTTTACCTAGGTTTAGTGTGTTGTAAAGAAGGTGCTAACATCCAAAGTCCTTCAAACTGGCTCACACAGGAAAGGGATTACATATGAAATTGCTCAATCTGGGTCACAGCTGGAGTCATGTCTATTATTTTAAATTCCTAAACAGTTTTGTGATATAGCTCAAGCTAACTCCTTTTCCTGTGCCTCCTTGCTCTTGCTTGTTCATAAACAAAATTTACGTAAAAGACAGATGTTCTCTGCAGATGGAGTGCATTTACCTCCAGAGTAGAAGTGCCAGAGTCCACCAGATAATAAACTGTTGAGGCTGTACCATCTGGAGGTCATTCTCTCATTGGGTTTGGGCTTGGTACTCAGTTAATTACACTCTCTGCTCATCCTCTCCAACATTTGTTGTGAGATTAGTTGATGACAGCCATTCTGTCTGGATTGAAGCAGTATTTCAAAGTAGTTTTTGTTTACTTTTCTCTGGTGGCAGTTTAGCGACCCTAGGATCATTTGTGTTTCTGTCTTTGAAAAGTGTCTATTCAGTTCGTTTCCCCATTTGTTGACTGGAAGTTTTATGTCTGTGGTATTTAATTTTTGTAATTCTTAATAAATTCTATATAGGAGCCCCTATTCAGAGTGTTGCTGGTATAGATTCTCTCCCATCCTGTGGGGTGTCTGTTGTGCTTTGCTGATTGTTTTTATTGATAAACAGAAACTATTTTCATGTAGTTCCAGCTATTGATACTTGACTTAGTTCCTGTACTCTTGGTGTTCTTCCTAATTTATAAGTCCTTGTCCAACTCAATATCCTGATTTGTATTCTCTGTTTTCTAGGATTCTTTGTGTCTGGTTTTAAATTAGGTTTTTGGTCCATTTTGAATGAATTTTTGTACAATGTGAAAGACCGAGAATCTATATACTCTCCTGCTGAATCTAGTTTTGCAAGCACCATTTGTTGGAAAGACCGTATTTTTCTAATGTATCTTTTCCTTCTTTGCCAAATATTAAATGGGCATGGATTAATGGTTTTCTTTCTGGGTTCTCGATCCCATTCTGTTATCCTCCTGTCTATGTTTATTCCCATACCAGACTCTCTTTATGACTACAGCTATACAATATAATTCCATACTTCTACATCTTCTGTAGCATTTACCTCTATTCTCCTCTCCCAAGATTCGGGGAGGGGAGTGGTGGCAAATATCCCATATACACTTATGACATGTAATTTTGAAGACATTTCCATGTAACATATGGCCATAAATAATATTGATGCCCAACTGCTATAGAGGATGGACTGTATCCTTATAGATTGCTGATTCAGGATTTATGTGTCATGTAGGCTCTATTTCTTATTTCCTTGAGTCATGGTTATAAAAATGCATAACGAAACACATGGACAAGTTGGAACAACATTTTAGAAATATGTGGAGTTAAGAGGCTTATATCTTGGATCATAATACTAAGTAAGACTTGATTCCAAATACTAAACATTTAAACACACTATAGGGTGCTGAACATGTCAGGTGTATGTATGAAATTGTTGTTCTTGTGTGTATATTTAGATGCTAGTCTACTTGTATGTGATGATGTACAGTGATGATGTGTCCTTTTGTTTGTTGATAACTTCATAACTCTTTCAGAAGAGTTGCTGTTCACATCATTCACATGCTTAGGATGCTCAGTGGTAACTTCCTGAACAGGAGAAATAAGTTTTTATTTTTTGTTTGTTTCGTTTTGTTTTGTTTTGTTTTTCTCCACAAACAGGATCCCATTTTGCAGTCCTTTTTTTTCTGGCTGGGACTCATAATGTCTTGAGAACATTGACTAATTGATGTGCATCAGCTATCACATTTGATGCAGAAAGAAGAATCCTCATAATGGCTTTGCTCTAGTCAGTTCTAGTCAGTGGCAGCCATGGCTCTACTCCCCTACCCTAAAGCTGCAGTATTTTAAAGTGGAGATTTGGGAAATGGGCTCTGACCTGCAGGTTTATACTTCTATTCCTGATTCATGGCTCAAACAGAATATGCTACAACATCTTTGTATTCTCAGAGACATAGAAGAAGAATCATTGTACTGAATGATTTTTTTTTGTATCAACCTTACACAAGCTAGAGTCATAAGAGAGATAAGAGACTCAACTGAGGAAATGCCTCCTTGAGATCCAGCTGTAAGGCATTTTGTCATTTAGTGATCAACAGGGGAGGACCCAGCTCATGGTGGGTGGTGCCATCCCTTGGCTGATGGTCCTTGGATTCTATGAGATGGTGGGCTGAGCAGGCCAGGGGAAGCAAGCCAGTAAGCAGCTCCCCTCCATGGCCTCTGCATCAGCTCTTGCCTCCAGGATCCTGCCCTGTTTGAGTTCTTGTCCTGATTTCCTTCAGTGATAAACAGCAATGCTGAGTGTAAGTTAAATAAACTCTTTTTCCCCAACTTGCTTTTTGGTCAGGATGTTTTGCCACAACAACAGGAACCCTAATTAAGACAAATTGGTACTAGCATAGTGGGGTATTGTTGTGACAGGCCATGTTTTAGGAGGGATTGTAGAACTTTGAAACTTCAGACTAGAAGAACCATTGAGTTTTAGGAGCTCTGTGGGATATTCTTTAGAAGCTTAGATGTTAAGAATGTTAAGTGCCCTCCTCCCTTCTTCCTCCCTTCTTCGGGACCATAAGATCAGCTCAGCCCGCTTGGGCACTGGGATGGGGTGGTGAGCGCAACCGGGTGGAAATTCCTTTGTTTCAATAGCCTGCCTGAAGCAAGGTAGGCCTTTTGTCTGTGAGGTCCCAGGCCAGCAAGGGGACCTGATCCTGTACCAGAAGATCCATCGGGGAGCATTTGGAGGAAGAGATGGGCAGGCGCCAATGCAAGAATTCCTCCAACATTCTGAAAAACAACATGAAAACACCATAACCCAGCGAACTTACAACAGGAGGACTTGAACACCCTAATCAAGAAGAAGTAGAAAAAATTGACTTTATGAAAGTGATAGAGTCCCTTAAACAGGAGGTGAAAAACTCCCTTAAAGAAATGGATGAGAAGAATAACAAAAAGTTTGAAGAAATGAATAAATCCGTAAATGATATCATTGGAAACCAAGAAAAAACAATCAGATAATGGAAACAGTTCAAGATTTGAAAACTGAAATGGAGGCAATGAAGAAAACACAAACTGAGGACTGACTGGATATGGAAAATCTAGGGAAACGATCAGAGACTACAGAAACATGCATAATCAACAGAATACAAGAGATAGAAGAAAATCTCAGATTCTGAAAACACCATAGAAAAAATAAACACACTGATCAAAGAAAACAGCAAATCCAGCAAATTCTCATCACAAAATATCCAGGAAATCTGGGACGCAATAAAAAGACCAAACCTAATAATAGGGGTAGATGAAGGAGAATTACAGTTCAAAGGCCCAGAAAATATATTCAATAAAATTATAGTAGAAAATTTCCCCAACCTAAAGAAAGATATTCCTATGAAGCATACAGAACACCAAATAGACTGGATCGGAAAAAAAAAAATCCCCTCACCATATAATATTCAAAACACAAAACATACAGAATAAAGAAAGAATATTAAGAACTGCAAAGGAAAAAGGTCAAGTAACTTATAAAGGTAAACCTATCAGACTTATACCTGACTTCTCTATGGAAACCATGAAAACCAGGAAGTCCGATAGATGTACAGCAGAAACTAAGAGACTTCTTTGCTCTTGATCAAGATTCATCCCTACTGCTTGTACTGACTTTTTGGAACCCATTCTCTTTGGAGGGACACCTTGCTTAGCCTAGATATAGTGGGAAGGGCCTTGGTCCTGCCTCAAAGCAATGTGCTAGACTTTGACTTTCCATGGGAAGCCTTACTCTCTCTGAGGCTTGGATGTGCAGTGGGAAGGGAATGGCAACTGGGATTGGTATGTAAAATGAGAAAAGATAGGGTTTTTTAAAAAAAAATTAATTAAAAAATGTTAAGATCAGTACAGAGGATGGAGGCCAGGCTTTTGAAATTTCAGAGGGAAATTTAAAGGCTCTATTAGGGTCTTTTGTTATTTTGAGTTAAGATCTTGTGGTTCTGGTTAGCTGGGACTGGGAAATCAACTGTGATTAACAAGATAACAGAACTACTAAAGCAAAATTTTGCTTTGCTGGAATACTTGGTGCTGGTCAGCTGGAGCTGAGAAATTACTAGTGGTTAAGAAAAGACAAGAATCACTGAGGTAAAATCTTCTGTAAAGTGTTTCCTGGGAGTACAGAGAAACTGTTCCAGAGGCAGCCATGGTTGTACCTCCTTCATGCATCAAGACTTAGTAATGTCTAAGCATCACCCAGTGGGTTTTGAAGGCCTCAAGGGGTCATGGAGAGCAGCTGAGGATTGGCACTATGAGAGGCCAGGAAGGTGCACCCTCGGTGGCAGTTGAAAGTCCAGGACTGAAAAGAGTCATGCAAAAAAGTTAAAGCTTGGCACCATGAAGAAAGCCTATGAGAGGCTTTTGGTAAACATGCAGCCCAGTTGCAGCAAGGGACCACAGCATTTTGGAGATGCCAGTATCATGAGAAGACTACTGACAATAGCAACAGTGGAGAGGAGCCAGCCAGTACCTAGAAGATAAACTGTGTGTGCTTCAGAGGGTAGAGTCAGAGAAGTGAACAATTCTTTTGGAGGACTCCAGAAGATCATGACTGGATCCCAGATATTAGACAGTTGGAAGTTTGTTTTGCTTTGATTGCGACTGTGCCCTTATTTTTCCCTCTTGAAATAAGAAAATATTTTCCTGAAGCCTACAGTTGAGAGACTTGAATTTTAAAAGACTTTGGATTTTTAGAGATCGGATATTTTAAAAGAACTGATTTTTTATTTTAATTTTTATTTGTTCATTTATTTATTTATTTATTTTGATTTTTCAAGACAGGGTTTCTCTGTGTAACAGTCTTAACTGTCCTAGAACTAGCTCTTGTAGACCGGGCTGGCCTCAAACTCACAGAATTCCATCCACCTGCCTCTGCCTCCCAAGTGCTGGCATTAAAGGCATGTGCTACCACTGCCCAACAGGAACTGAGATTTTAATGTGTTTAAATTTGTAAAGACTGTGGGACTTTTAAAGTTATTGAATATCATGCAAATGAATAAGAAAGGAAGGGTTGTGGATTACCAGTGATATCTTTTTGTGTTTATTGATAAGGGGTCAGTTGTACTGTCTGATTTTGTGTCTCAACTTGACACAAGCTGGAGTCATCAGAGAGGAAGGAGACTCAACTGAGGAAGTCCCTCCTGGAGATCCAGCTGTAAGGCATTTTGTCATTTAGTGATCAATAGGGGAGGGCCTAGCCCATGGTGGGTGGTTCCATCCCTGGGCTTGTGATCCTAGATTCTATAAGAAGGTAGCCTGTGTGGGCCAGGGGAAGCAAACCAGTAAGCAGCTCCCTTCCATGGCCTCTGCATCAGTTCCTGCCTCCAGAATCCTGCCCTGTTTGAGTTCCCATCCTTACTTCCTTCAGTGATGAACAGCAATGCTGAAGTATAAGCCAGATAAACTCTTTCCTCTTCAACTTGCTTTTTGTCGCAGCAGCAGGAACCCTAACTAAGACAGTCATAAACACTACTAACCTAAAATGTTGTTAGACAGTACAGCATAGGTACTAAGAAAAATACGCTGGAAACTGCAAAATTCAGCCACAGCAGTGCAAATTTTTCTCTTTAGCTCTTGTTTGAGCTATATCGTATTTGCAAAGCACTGAAAAGTGACTATAGTCATAGAATTTAATGTATTCATTTGCTGACAGGAAGTCTGTGTTAGTTCTGAATGCCCTGACATGTATATTAAACATTACTTTATGTGTTTTTTGAACTTTTATCAATTTTTCGTAACTCATTGCAAGAGAAAATCTTCAAAACTTCTGAAACTGTTATTTGTCTAAGTCAACTTCAAATTAGAAAATTTTGGATTATAGCAAATGTGACTTGTAGCATGAATTCTAATTAATCTTAATAATAAGTACCCAGAGTCAGATATTATGGGTGAAAGCTGAGAGATCAAAGAAGCAGAGCAGCCGGCCACTAATTCTTACCTCTATGAAATCCTCAGACCGAATGGGGTGTCCTGTCTCTTCAAGTCCTCAGACTGAATTCTGTCTCTCTGAAACCTCAGATGGAATCCTGAGCTTCTGTCTCCTCCTACCTTATGTTCCTCTCTGCCCCATCATATCACTTCCCATCTCCACCGCCCTAGTGCTGGAATTAATGATGTGAGCCACTACTGCTTGGCTCTATTTCTCCATCAGACTGATTTAATCTCGTGTGGCCCAGAGTGGCCTTGAACTCTCAGAGATTCTTCTGCCTCTATCTCCTAAGTACAAGGATTAAAGATGTGTGCCACCACTGCCTGGCGTCTATGGCTAACTAGTGTAGCTAGCTCTGCACTCTGACTATATAGTTAATCATAAATTTTGCCTTTTCTATCTACCCCTTTGCTCTTTAATGGTATGACATGGGACTTAGAGTCTATTTATACAAATGAGCTGAGCATGTTGCAATGGAATCAATTAAGGCACAAGAACAGACAGGATGATTCAGTTTTAGTATTTCAGCATGAACTTCAGAAACATTTAAAAGCGCATTATCCTTCTGAGATATGTCCACTGTGATCCTGTGCAGCATAACACAGCATCCATAACAGATAGATAACTGTGTCCTATTGTGGGAACCCTGGGGATTGTTTGACCTTTTATTAATATCAAATCTGTGCACAGTGATTACAATACAGAAGGAGGAATTACAAGAACAGAATCCTGGTTGCCTCACCACTTGCTCCATCAGTTGTGCTGGGAAACCAGCTCTCCTCCTCTGTACCATTACCAAAAAGCAAAGGGGAAGTTCCAAGCTATAGCACTGCCAGCTGCCACATCATCCAAGAGAGAGTGAGGGCCTTCGCCTTCAGTTCTTATCCAATCACATACCCCCAAAGAAGACCACACCCATAGGGCCAAGCTTCTGCAATACAACTGTTTGTCAGGTCAAATTCCCACATTTCCCTCTTTTAGTCTAAAATAAAAATGAAGGTTCTGGTCCTAACATAATAAAACCTATATCCAATAAGCAATTATCAAGTAAGAAAAACATCTTAGGTGTCCAGATTGTAGGTAAAGGGCAGTCTTTATAGAAATCACTCTAGTAGTTGTTCTTTCCTAAAGAATCTTACGTTTGTACCTAATATATCCTTAGCTAAGATTCATGAGGGTTGGAACTGTAACTATCTAGCCTATAACCCTATCAAAGACCTGAGAAGGAAAATAGTATTACCTGAGTAAGCATGAAGTGCAAACAAGCGAATTCCAAAAATTGTGAGAAATGACGGAAATAACTGGCTGCTTGGATAGTTGCCCAATATTTTTCTGTAACATTGGGGCATCTAACTTTGGCTTATAGACCAAATATCTGACACCATTTTCAGAAGCAGGAAAATTTGAAGGGCTGTCCTACCCTGACTTGACAAAGTTTGGTAGTCACTTGTCCTTGTATCCTGCTTGTCTGGATTTGGGCAGTATACTTAATGTCAGGAGTCAAGGCAAGGACAGTTTTTTTGCCCAATAGACCAGATTTACCAAGAACAAACTCCATATGGAGTACCATCTCTGCCTATCATCCTCACAGAAGTAGGTCAATGCTTCCAGGAATAGTCATGTCTCATGTCAAAAGAATTCTAAGTTATTAAAATATGAAATGCCATATTCTGTAGGTCTTTGAAGTGTTTGAAGATTACCTATTTGGATACTATATCTATTTGGAATGTATCTCTGCACCTAGAAGACCTAACTAACATGACTATAAATTTGACAAACATGGGTGACTATTAACCTATAATTCTTTTTAACCTATTTATAATCTAAGTACTGGAGTTTTATAATATAAAAATAAACAAGCTGTAAAAGTAATACCTCATCAAAAATGGAGACATATGTACAATATAAGGACAATAATCTTAAAATTGTGACAGTATAAAAAAAGTCTTAACCAGAGTAGAAATGTAATGCAATATGACAAAAATAACCTTAAATTGCAACAATATGTAAAAATATCCTAAACAGAAGCAGAAACATATATACAGTATAACAAAAGTAATCTTACATTGTGTTAATATACAGAGGTATCTTAAACATAAGTAGGGATATATATGCAATAATAACAAAAGTAATTTTGAATTTGTATCAATATATACAAAATATAAACAGGAATAAAAACATGTACATTATAACAAAAATAACTTTGAATTTTTATCAATATATAAGAATCCATACCAATATAAATTATTTAAAACTAATGGTTGCTTTTTTAGTTTAAAGTAGATTTTATAATCTACCTTATTATCCTATCATATTTATCCTCCTTTTTTTATTCCAAATAAGATCACCAAGATAATCTCTGTTGTTCCACCCCTGGCCCTCTAGCAACTTATTACCAATCCCCTCCAGATGATAATTATCTGTAACCCAGAGAAAAAACAAAACCACCCACCCCACCTATTGGGAAGAGGGGTCATCATGTTTTTCAAATTACTTCCTGTTGTCTGGGGAAGATGATGGTATCGCGTGGGACCGTATAAAACTAAGTCTTATGAAGACTAACTGCAACATTTATAGTCAGTCTCTGAGTAGTAGGTAAAGCTTATCTGAAGTTGTAACTGGAGTGGTGTAAGAGGGTGGACACCTTTGAATTGTCCTGAGTAGTTAGTGGCCCAGAGTTGATCTCTGAGTGGTGTTTATTGGCTAAATGGCATTGTGGGAATACTTTTATTAGTATCAAATCCATGCACAATTATTGCAAGACAGGAAGAGGAATCCAGTTTGCATCACCAGCTGCTCCTCTGATCCAGCTGGGAAAACAGCTCTCTGTTGTTTGCCATAACCTCGTTATCAAAGGTTAAAGGGGAAGCTCCAGAGTGAAACTTTGCCAGCTCCCACACCATCCAACAGGGTGTATGACCCTCAACTTCAGTTCTTATCCTGTCACATACACCCAGAAAAGACTATGCCCATGGGGCCAAACCACCCAATACAGTTGGCTGTCAGATTCCCACAATAGTGTCCAGACCTTAATTGTGTTATATATTGCTTGTGAGACTATTGTGTCATTCTGTTTTCACAATGTTAGAAAACCCATTATAGAATGTGACTATATTAAAAAAACATCTTTTAATAATTGTCTTTACTCATCTATTTCCCAAATTTCCTTAAGTCTCCTTATGTCCAGGAAAGCACACTCTGTCCAGTAGAAACACAAACTGTATTTTGTGTTTTAGGGTCTGTTAACACTATGGGATGTAGCTCTGGACTTCTCCCAGGAGGAGTGGGAATGCCTGGACTCTGCTCAGAGGACTTTGTACATTGATGTGATGTTGGAGAATTACAGCAACCTGGTCTATGTGGGTGAGAACATTTTGCTTGTAGAATTCCTAACTCAGGCTTTGTATGTATTTACTTTATAGGTTGTGAACTCTCTGTTAGGCTGTCTTGAAAACAACAGGATACTAGGGAATATTTGGTAATAGAAAAGATCTTTATCTTGGTATTTTTTTTCTATTTCTTCTCCATTTTATAAGTGTCATACACCCTTCATTTCAGTTCCATGAGACATTCAGAAACCAATAGCATATAATATTTCCACTCACATCTTAAAGCTCGATGTCTGCATTACATTTGACATTGTTTTAGTTGCAAGAAAAATTGAAGATATACAAACTGAAAACTTTCCCTACATATGCTGAAGATTCTGACAGTAAATACCAATTGGGAAATGGTTCCTATATTTTGCTACTATGTGTTCTCTTCATGTACTGGCCACAGTACTGTGTTAAACACCTACATTCTTTCTAAAAGTTCTAGCATGTTTCATGGATTGTCTCACAGAACACGTGGTTTATTGTATGCCAGGTAGGCCTGGCCAGCCTTCTGGAAAAAAATCAGATTACTCTGGCATGTGGAGAGAAGAGAATAGCAGTGTCTAGGGTAAGCTACTGAGTGAGCAGAACAACAGCAATGACTTCAAGTGAAAGAATAAGAAAGAACTGAGAATGCTTTTGCAATATTCAATTCCACTGGAAAGTATTCCTGATAATTGAACTTAGTGTCCTGGCCCAGGGATTACCTGTTGTAATTGTTAGAAGATGTGTCTTATTACACCTGAATTATGGTGACCTAATACTAGTACAAAATACAATTTTATTTGTTGATAGTAGATTGGAATGATTTTATAAAATTCTACATCTAAAGTGAGTCCATGAATTAGGATTATTCTGTAATTGCCTTCCTTGCATGCATGTCAGTCGTGGATAGATATAAGCCCTGGCTTCCCAAATGATCTAGAACAGTGAGTGGCTCTCAACCTTGGTACCGTAACAACCCATTAATAGAGTTCCTTGTGTTTTGTTAACTCCCTACCATAAAATTGTTTTTGTTACTAATGTTTGACTATAACTTTGCTACTAAGCAATGTCTTAGTTTCTAAGACTATCGGAAATAATGTATTTTCAGACAGTCATGACCCACAGGTTGAGAACTGCTGATCTAGAGACTATATTATCTTGCAGAATACTTGCTTTGCATATATTACTTTTGGAGAATCTAATGTGCTTTTTAGGAAAAAATAAACCCTTTGATGCTTTTCAATAAGCCTTTAATCTTAAAAGGAATTGGGTATTCTGAACTATAATCTTTAGCTATACATTAATAGGTAAACACTGTGAATTTAGGATTGGAATAAACTCCACTTCATCAATTTCTGAGAAAAAATACTTAAAAATAGAAACGTATAATCAGTCAGTAAGCTCTAGCCTAAAACAAATTACTGATTCTGCAATTACCTGTTTCAGTTTCCTTGAAGGCTATCACTCTGTATTTGAGAGAATCCATAAATTACAGTGATGAAGAAAGTTGACTACTGGGAACTCTAAATAGTTGCTAGTTGACTTATTTTATTTTAAGAGAACATAGGGAGACAATCATTTATCAAGTGTTTAATCTTGGAATAAGCCCTATTAATCTGATCTGTACTTATTTTCAGAGAACTATTGCATATGTGATCCTGACCATCACCATGTGAAAAATGAAAAGCAGTCTTGTCAGTGTAATGAGCTTGGCAAAGTGCTTCATGACCCCTCCACATGTGCATTTTATAGAACAAGTGAAACTACAGAAAACTCTAATAACTACAGATGCAGTAATCATAGGGATGACTCTATTGACTCATCAAATTCAGATAGACATGAAAGCATGCACACTGGAGAAGAACCTTGCAAATCTAAAGACTGTGAGAGATCTTTATATATGTGTCCCAACATTACTCAAGATCAGAGAGTCTACAATGCAAAGAAAGAGCACAGGCTTGAAAAATATGATGACTCTTTTGCATCTGCATGTAGTCTTTTGCAACAACCAAACTGTATTGCGGAAAAACCACACCAGTGTGACAAATGTGGGAAGTACTTTAGTACTGCCTCAAGCCTCACTGAACATCAGAGAATTCATACTGGAGAGAAGCCTTACAAATGTCAGGAATGTGACAAATCCTTTACTGTAAAGTCAACTCTTACAAAGCATCAGAGAATTCATACTGGAGAGAAACCCTACAAGTGCAACGTTTGTGAAAAATCCTTTACTCAGTACTCAAGTCTTAAAACACATCAAAGACTCCATACTGGAGAGAAGCCGTACAGATGCAATGACTGTGACAGATCCTTTACCCACTATTCATCATTTAGAAGACATCAGAAAACACATTCTTTAGAGGAATTGTACAAATGTAAAGAGTGTGGTAAGTCCTTTCTTGAATCATCACATCTTAAAAGGCATTACAGAATACATACTGGTGAGAAGCCTTACAAATGTGAGGTATGTGACAAATCTTTTAATATGTCCTCAAATCTTAGAAATCATCAGAAAATTCATGCTGGAGAGAAACTTTACAAATGTAGGCAGTGTAGCAAATCCTTTAGCCTGGATTCGTATCTTAGAATACATCAGAGAATTCATACTGGAGAGAGACCTTACAGATGCAGAGAATGTGGAAAATCATTTCATCAGTTGTCAGCACTTAAACGCCATCAGAAAATACATACTGGAGAGAAACCTTACAAATGTACAGAATGTGGCAAATCCTTTACCCAGGACTCACATCTTAGGACACATCAGAGAGTCCATCCTGGAGAGAGACCATACAAATGTAAGGAATGTGACAAATCTTTTCCTGAATGCTCAACTCTTAGGCAACATCAGAAAATTTATACTGGAGAGACACCTTACAAATGTATGGAATGTGACAAATCTTTTACCCGTAATTCACATCTTAAAAAACATCAGAAACTTCATACTGGAGAAAGATCATACAAATGCAAAGAATGTGATATGTCCTTTATTCAGATTTTGAATCTTAGAAGACACCAAAAAATTCACTCTGTTGAGAAAAATACCATTGCAAATAATGTGATATAGCGTTATCTGGAATTCACAACAATAGAAATAAGGATAAGAAACTTGTGAATGCCTTAAATCTTAACAAATTTCACAGGATTTATATGAAAATAAAATTCTGCAAAGTAACTTGGAAAGGTTTTGTTGTTTTGTTTTGTTTTTTTCCCCTTTGGTGTGTGTGTGTGTGTGTGTGTGTGTGTGTGTGTGTGTGATTGCACTGTATGTGAATATTTCTGTGCACTACATATACCTGGTGCCTGGAGAGGTCAGAAATCGTCATCAAATTTCCCTAAAGGTGGATTTAAAAATAAAATGTGAGCTGTTATGCATGTTTGGAATTGAACAAGGGTCGTCTGGAAGAGTAGCCAGTGTACTTAACTGTTAATTCATATCTCCAGCCCCTTCCAAAAGCTGCACTAAAAACATTTATCGTGTTCAACATCTAATGATTTATAGTAATGGTGGATGTGGTGGCACAAATCTTTAATCTCAGCCCTCAGGAGGCAAAGCTAGGAGGATCTCCATGAGTTGAGGCTATCCTGGTCTACATAGTGAGTTCACAGACAGCCAGAACTACATAAACATTGTCTGAACAATAAAAATTCATGGTAACAAAAATGTTGTATAACATAGGTATGTGACAAACACACACATCACAAAGTTTATAGTTCTGGGAAACCATATAAAGGTATACCATATATAATCCCCATGTGTGCCTGTTCATTGGAAATTCCACCCCTGAAATGCATTCAGTTTGCTGAATTCTTTCCCCAGTGCTGAAATTGCCCACATAAAAGCAAATTCACCATGAAAGAAAACAAGAAAATGCTCTCCTAAAGTAAAAAAGAGAAGTTAAGTATTCACTCTATTCTAAAACAATATAGCTGCCTTTAACAGCTACTGGACCTTCATGGAGTAAAAGGAGACTCAGATGAGACCACCCCCCCTCACCACTTAGCCATGACGAAATGATAATTGTCCCAATCTTGCACAGTCCTAAATCTTAGTACTTTTGGGACAGTTTAAGTCTGCGTTACCCGCTACCAACTGCACAGTAGTAGTGAAAATTGATAATTATAGATATGAATATTTAATGGCAGATAACTGCATGATCATTAACAAAATATCTATTTATTCTCGAAGCCATGTTTGTTTTTACCATGTTTTTATACTACAACTCATGAATTCCCTTCTATGAAGCAAGCCTCAAATTCAATCAAGGGAGAAGTTGGTTATGCCTGTAGGCAGTGGTGCCAGTATTGCACCAGTGTACACACATCCTTGCTTGTAGGTTGATAATATAGGATGCAGGGTCCAGGGATAGGTGAGACCATTGATGTGTTTTCTCTGGTAGCAGCCATCACAGGACCTTGCAGTGTTATAAAAGCTTGCTAGCAAGGAGAGTTCCCTCATAAGTTCAAGATTGCATTTTCTCTATCTTGGAACCAAAATGTTTAGTGTCTTCAACAGTAAAATGGTCAGGCAAGAGCATGAGCAATGACATGCTTTGTTTGGCGTGTCTCTAGGGCCACCTAGGCAGAAAACTTAACTGGTAAAGAATTCCATTTAATAGCCCTGGTGTCTGTGCATAGCATTTACCCATGTAGGATACCTCTGTTCAAAATTTTTTACATTGCATTTCCTATTAACTTGTAAGACAATGACATTTCATAAGGCTTCTTCATACACTCTTTTGATTGACCCCCTACTCTTCCTTTTTTCTTCCTGTCCCATGCCAAGTTAAACATTTAGTATATGTTAGCCAATGCTCATTCCTTAATAACACACATGTTCTACAAAGTCATATAATGTTACTTGAATGAATGTTTTCAAGGCTGACTATTGATATTGGATAATCAATTAGCATGCTCTTCCATTGAGACTATTTCTCCTGCTCCCAGTATTCCTCAGTTATCTGTAGTTCTTTGTGCAGGGTTGAGGTTTGTGGGCTTTTCCCTATACATTTTGGTATGTCCGTTGTTTCTGTCCTTGCTCAGCTTCATTTTAGTGGTTCTGTAGGTGAGATTTTTATGGAAGTAGCATCTTGCATTATTAGGAGATACAATCTCACATCAAACTTCTGAACCTGTAGTTCTTACAATCTTTCTACCTCCTATTCAAAAAATTTCCTTGAGTCCTTAGGTACAGGAATGCTTCACAGAAGTATCCACTGCTCCTGGCCTCCACAAGTCCTCATTTTCATTAGTTAGGGATTTTTTTGTAGTGGTCTATATTACAAAGAGAAGCTTCCTGAATGAGAAGTGATAACCTGACTGTAGTGTAGTGTGAGGTCAGTGCAGGTAAGCACAGTTACTGTTGTTTACTGATTTCAACTCCTGTATGGAGTCTAGAGATTGCTGTGTCTTAACTCTCCTCTTTCCCTTCTCATTCCCTTTCCACCACCTCTTTTTCAGTGTTCCTAGAACCTTAGATGAGGTGGTGTAACTGACATTTTTAGGCCTATGACCACAACCTTACTTATTTTCTGCTACAGAATATTGCTTTAAGTGTTTTACCATCATTTGAGTTTCCTCTTTTGAGAATTCTCTGTTTAGATCTGTACCCAATTTTAAGGGATTTTGCTTTTGTTTGTTTGTTTTTTCTTTGGTATCTATTTTTTTTAGTTCTTTATATTTTGTGAATATTAGCCCTCTATTGGGTATAAAGTTGTGACACACAATTAATAAAACTCAGAATCAGAAATTGGGGTTCAACCTGAAAATCTGAAAAGCAAAACAGCCAGCCACTTGCTGTTACTTTGACCTCAGTCCAAAAATGGTAATCCTGCCTCCAGGAATCTGAGAAGGAGACTGTCCGTGAGAGATGTCTTCCCTTGTCTTATATTCCTCCTTAGGGCTGTGATTAAAGTCATGCACCTCTGGGTTAATGATCAATGCACCTCTTGATCTTCATGATCAAGATGCCTTCGCTAGGAACACAAGAATCAATTCACATACAAAAATTGACAGAGCATAGCATACACAACATCAAATGAACATAGTCAACCATTAAAAGGAATGAAGTGTCACTGCCAGAGACAAACATAGAACTAGAAAAAGTTTTATTGCGAGCAATCTAATTCTACAAATAAAATATATTCATTTTTGTCTACTTCAGGTCATAGTAGGACAAGGGGATGAGTTTTTATATAATGGGAGACATTGGTCACATGACATGGACAGGAAAGTGACACAGAATTAGTGAATATTATCACAGGAGGACTATGTAATTCTGATCAAATTCCTCATTGTGTACATAAAATAAACCAGAACACAGCTAATAATGACAAAGAAATGAGGTGAAAAAATGGAAAATCTCAGTCAATGAAGGATTAGAAATATAGTCAAATTTTAAAACATAAATGAATATTTTCAAAATATTAATAAATGCCAAACACCAAAAGCCCCCCAAAAAGGGAAACTCACTGTTTCAAGATCCATCTAGTTAGGAAAGTCCAAGTCTATGAGAAATGAATCCAACTGCTCATCCACCAACCAACTCCTTCTCTGTAGTATAAGGACAAAACCTTATGAACTGGTATCTAGTGTACCTCACAATGACTCCTTGTGATGTCACATGCAATGGGTCAATCACAGCTCAGCAAAAACCACTGTGGGTTTTTCCCCACTCTCACTTTCTATCCTGAACAACTATACTAATTCTTCTCATTGCTCTGATCAAATAGCTTTTAATGATTTTTTCTGAGAGGAAAATTTCTCTAACCTCAGATTTACAAGGGCATAAGGTAACATAATGGGGAAATTCATGGGATGGACATTAGGAGTGTAATGCAGTTGGTTACATGGCATTTTCATCCCCCGTTTCTCCAATCACCTAAACTTTTATTCTAGGTCCTATCTACAAGGATTGCACAGTGTCCCCAACCTGATGGGGACCAAGTATACAAACCTATATAATAGTGATGGCATTCCACATCAAATCCCTTTCATTGATCCTTGCCACTTCAATAATATTAATAAGCATAACAGGAAAACCTAGTTACAATGATAGACTGGAGACATTTTGAGCTTTATGGGGTAATAGCCACAGATATATTAACTGCTTCTAGCTGAAAGGATGTGAATTTTTCATGGAATTTCACTTCAGCTTTCAATTTTGGCAGCAGTTTTACCTTTTGCAGACTGAGCTCACCATAACTACTTTCAGGGACAAGGCTTTTATGTTGATGTTTAGAGTGGTGAGTTTACAGCAGAGCAGAGACAATGGCATTGTGATGCTCTAAATCTCACAGCACAAAAGCATCTCCCATCTCTGATGGTTATGAGACTTCAGTCATTGCCTGGGAGTTTGTCAGTTCGTGTGTCTCTGACATGCTCCTGTCTTCTCTAAGTAGCATCACTGCAAACTTTAGTATGTTTTTATAGTCAGCCAGTCTCCATACAACTTCTGAACTTCCTGTTCCTTAAACATTCTTATTCTATTTTTCTATTTCCAACTCCCATCCTTTAACTGTAAAAGATGGGGCTGCTTAAGTGACTCTGATCATGTTCCAGAGTATCTATGAGGGGATTCCTTTTCTTTGTCATTATTGATTGCAAGAACTTTCCAAAGCACTGTGAGATGCATGAACTCAGCACTGTTCATTTGTGGAAAAGGGTGGATAGAGAGCAGGCATGGAAGGACGCAGGATCCAGTTCATGCTGGGTGTTGAAGAGGATAGCATTCAGACAGGATGGCAGGCAGAGTCGGGGAAGATGGAGAAGGCGTGTTTCAAGAAAAGTTCAAGGACTATCCCAGCACTTGTATGACTTGTCTATGGCAGGACAGGGTCAGGACAGGGTTACTTTGTTTTCAGATCTTGACACATGGGATATATACTAGGGCAATGAGGACATGCAGGTCTAAGCCCCTGCTTTGTCTTCCACTGTTGTAAGGTCTAAACCCCAATGTCAGGCTCACCATACTGCCTAAAATCTTCTGAGCATTTAAGATCTGGAGAGTGTTGACCCTGGGGTAATGAAGACTGTAGAATATTTTCAAGCCTGTGTTCAGTGAACCCTGACATTCTGCAGTACAGTCACAATCTCAATTTGAAGGGGAGTGGTTAGATGAAAGGTGGGGGCCCAACAGCCTCATTGAGAACTGAAAATGAGTAGTGTTCTCCTTTTGTCTTCCCCACAGAAAAATTTGATAACTTTGATAGAAGTTATCAATTCAGTTTGAGTCAGAATCCTTAGTTGTGTCTTAAGTGTGAATCAGGGTCCTGGAAAGTTGTCCAAGGCTGGCTCAGTGATGGCTGCAGGAAGGAAAAGATACCTGAATGTGAAGACAAAGTCCCCAGTCTCTTCATTGCAGTTAGGGAACCCTTGCCTTGTATAAAGCATGAACTCCCAAGGTCTGAACTGATGGATTCCTAACCAGGTGAATGGAAAAATCAATATGTCTTCTCTTGGCAATATCTCATGACCTGTTAGAAATTAAGAGCAACATCCCACAGGTCACACAGCATCACAGCATCCTTCAGTGATTATCTCAGGAACACTGGAGCAAGATGAATGAATAAACTCCTCAGATCCTTGACCTTGAGCAACTTACAGAGGTGTTCCATGAGACTTCAAGATCTTTCCTGTTCCAACTAAGTCAAAGGTGTGTTAGTGTAGCAAATGAAGTCACAAGGCCTCTCACCTACCTATACTTTGGTATCGGTTACTCTGAAAACATTTTACCTTTCTTCAGTCTCCCTGCTCTGCTTATCTTTCACACCCATAGAGCCCTCATGTATGGATTCCATCTGTTTCTGGTGGAGTAGGTTTAGTAGATCCCATAGTCATTTGTGTCATGCCACTTGTCCTTTGGTCATAGAATGAGTGTGTGTGTGTCTGTGTGTGTGTGTGTGTGTGTGTGTATGTGCGCACACATGCACGCATGTGTGTGTGAGAGAGAGAAAGAGAGAGAGAGAGAGAGAGAGAGAGAGAGAGACCGTCAGACAGAGACAGAGAGACAGAGAGAGGGGGAGAGAGACATAGACAGAGAAACAGAGAGAGACAGAGACAGAGCTTTGATTGTAAGGCAGGAGACAGTAAGCATGACCCAACACCATTCTTGTGTGGATGTGTGGCATTGACTGTAGGGGATGGGGTTCCTAGTATTATGTGACACCTAGCCATGAATGTGTATTTTAAGTTTTACTCTAGGGAAGGTGATACAGAGGAAGACATGATACTCTGGATATATATTGGGTCCTCTGACTAAAAGGGGATTATACCTAGAAGATTCTATGTATATAGCTTTTGTTGTAAGGGAGGTTCGTTCCAGCAAGACCTGGCAGTAAGTCATATTTGTGTGTGAAGAGCTTTGGCTGTAGGTAGGGTTTCAAGACCTACTAGGCATCACTTCAACGTAACTAAAACATCGCCTTTCACATACACAATTAGGTGTCATATTCTGATAAACTTCTCATTCTTTTACAGCCCTAGCTTTCCACCCAGGCTAAGGTGTCAGGGGTAGCAATATAGTCCTACCCTTACAGTCAAGCCATATACATAAACATAGCTATTTGTCAGATCCTGCCAGGAATCCCCTCTTCTAAAACAATGACACACCCAGAAGTAGGTGCTAGTTTTTACTAGGTACACGTCCCCTAAGTCCAAAGTTCCATCCACAGAGCTAGGGAAAAACTACTAGGACCTCACTGTCTGGTGAGGGCTCCTACAGGCCTTCTTCCATGACTGCTTGCATATGTGTATTTGTGTATCTGTATGTTTGATTGTGTGAACTTGGTATTTTACTGTGGGATGAGGTATGTAGCAGATCATAAACCTAAATGTATTTGTGTATATGGAACTTTGGTTGAGAGGGTAGAGATAAATGCCAGAACCTACCACTTGCCTTATATGAATAATGGGGAGCTGTATTTGGGGTATTTGCCTGTAGGCAAGGGGTTTTCCTAGCAGGATGTGACACCCATCACACCACCTCCTATGGAGTATGTGTGATCTCTCATGTGGGCTGTGGCACAAGCTTCAAAGAAGAGTGTCCACAGAGATGGTGTGAGTGTGCTGTGCTTCCTGCATTGGAGCCCTTGCACTCTTGGCATCACCTGCTTATGTTCCAAGAAATACAGTCTGGTTTCTTCTGGAAGGGAAGATAGTATGTTTAAGTTTCCAGAGTCTACTGATGAGATATTGCCATATATAGGAGTATATGATGCTAATAGAGGAAGATGGGTTAACATTCAAGGCAAAAAGGTTTCCAGATTTAATCTGGTGGTTAATAAATAAAGAACAAAAGACAAACTTAATTAAGCAAATAAGACAGATTCAGCAAAGATAGGACAAGGATAGAAAAGAGAGAAAAATTCCTTTAATGTCTTGAGATTGGTTTGGGGGAAGGTTTGAAAGAGTTAGAAATATGGAGAAGGAAAGAAGTTCTTCTGCATAGATTGCAGAAATATAAAAAGACTGTAGACTGTGTGACTATTAACCCACAAGTGCTTGCCCTTAGCTCAAAATGCCATGAACTCAATGCCATGAACTCATAGCCTAGGTAAATGTTTATATTGAAACTAATGCCAAGCCATGTCTAGCATGACCAACTGCAGACTCACACTGGGGACATCTGTCTGATGAAATTCTATTCTCATGTATCTGATACAATGATTCTAAAAATAATCTGTATAACATGAAAAAATAATACATGCTCTTAAGCACTTGTTTTTTTGTATAAAGGATGAGTTTCATGCCTAGCAAAGACGCATTTGAGTCTTGTGTTTGTTTGTCATTCTCTGACTCTTTACCCACCTATTCCAGAGACCCTGTCCCATTGGTCCCAGTACCACCAGCTGAGCTAGTCCATTGCAGACACCTATATCTGGGCACAGGACTTTATCTTCATGGCAGTGGATCTCAAGGAGGACATGATACCTAGCTGTGTAGGAGGAATATTAGCTGTAGGGGAGGGTGGCCCTAGCAGAAGGTAACATCTAGTCCTGTTTAGAAGACTTTGACTCTAAGGCTGTTGGAATTCTAACAGGATCTGCCACCTAGGTGCACTAGTGTGTACGTGTGTGTGTGTGTGTGTGTGTGTGTGTGTGTGTGTACTTGTGGATGAGGGATTATATAACAGTACTGAATAGTTACATGTAGTGGAGACCTTTGTCTATAATGAAGGCAATATTTTAAAGGACCAGTTATATTGTATGTATTTGGGAGTCTCTGACTCTAGGGAAGTGTATACCCATCAGGACATGGGCTTATATGTTCATATGTACATAGATGTGTGTGTGTGTGTGTGTGTGTGTGTGTGTGTGTGTGTGTGTGTGTGCAGAAGACTAAACTAACCAGTTATGTGCAAGGTGAACTTTGTCTGTAGTAGAGGAAATTTCTTGAGGACCACTCAGTCACCCAGCATTTATCTGGGAGTCCTTGGTTCTAGGGGAGGGTATACCTCCCCTAGATATTTGCTTAGATGTATGCTCATAAATAATTGAGTGTGTGTGTGTGTGTGTGTGTGTGTGTGTGTGTGTGTGTGTGTGTGAGGGAGGGAGGGAAAGAAGAAGGAGAGGAGGAGAAAGGGGAGAGTGGGAGAGAGAGAGAAAGGAAAGAATTCCTAGCAGAAGAAGTACTTAGTTGGCTGTATGTAAACAGGCTTTGGCTATATGTGGGATACCTCACACGACCTAATACCTACAGGTGTATGTGGCATTTTGTTGTATTGGAGATATCTCTACCTTACAGGACTAGACACCCAGAAGTGGGTGTGAGGCTTTCCTTTTATGGGGACTAACTTCCAGGATGTGGCAACTAGCTGAGAGTACATTGAGTATGTGAATGGGTTTATGGGAGTATGCATACCTGAGTGTGTTTCTGAGTGTGTGACTGTGTACCTGGTATTCAATTATAGGGAAGGGGATGCATACTGGTAAACTAGATGTATAAGTGTATTGGACTTTTGAATCTAGGGGAAGAGGTACCTAACAGGACCTGACACCTAGCCCTGAGTAGTCTTGGCTGTAATGGACTGAGAACAGCAACACCTGACAAAGAACTGTCTCTGTCTCTCTGTCTCTCTGTCTCTGTCTCTGTCTCTGTCTCTGTCTCTCTCTCTGTGTGTGTGTGTGTGTGTGTGTGTGTGTGTGTGTGTGTGTCTGTGTGTGTGACTCAGGGAATGGATGTCTAAAAGGGCAGCAAATATATGGTTGTGTGAAATAGGGCTTGATGACCTGACAGCTAGCTGAGAGTTCATGAGTATGTGTGCATGGGTTCATACAAGCATGTGTGCCTGAGTGTCTTTGTAAATGCATGACTATATACCTGGCATTTGCCTATAGGGGAGGAGTACATACCAGTACTAGTAAACTAGCTTGTGTATGGGTATTGTACCTTTGGATGTAGGGGAAGAGGTACCTACCAGGACCTGATACCTACCTCTGGGTGTATGTGGCATTGCTGTAGCTGAGGGGATTTCTATCAGAACTTGTCACCTAACAATACATGTATAAGTATTTGTAGGGGAAGAGATAAATCAGAACCTGACATGTGTTATGTGAATAATAATAATAATAATAATAATAATAATAATAATGCCTTTGTGGCTGTAGGTAAAGGGATATTTAGAATTACCTAATACCTAGCTTTGTGCATGGGGCTTTAGTAGTAGGGCCGTTGATCTCTTGGAGGACAGGCTACCTCACTATGTGAGAGGAGTATTTTCTTTAAGGGAGGCTTGACCTAGCAGCACCTGACACCTAGCCCTGTGTGTTTGACATTATCTGTAAAAGGCAGGATTCATAACAGGACCTAATGCCTAGCGATGTGGGGGTGGATTTCAATTTGAGTGTGGGGATACTTTTCAGAATATGATACCTAGCCTTGTTGGCAAAGAGGAAACTTTGCTTCTGAATACATTAAAAATAGTCAAGGGCTAGAGAGATGACTCAGAGGTTAAGAGCACGAGCTGCTTTTCCATAGGTCCTGAGTTCAATTCCCAGCAATCACACAATGGGTCACATCCATCTGTAATGAGATCTGGTGCCCTCTTCTGGTCTTCAGGTATGCATGCAGGCAGAACACTGTATACATAATAAATAAATAAATCCTAATAAAAATAGTCAAATTCCTCCCCCAGGCCTGTATTATGC
The DNA here is from genome assembly GCF_982192425.1 of Myodes glareolus. Classification (NCBI taxonomy): domain Eukaryota; kingdom Metazoa; phylum Chordata; class Mammalia; order Rodentia; family Cricetidae; genus Myodes; species Myodes glareolus. The sequence continues at coordinate 78,145,743 of NC_142026.1, forward strand.
AAGTGTCACGTTTCTTGTTTTCTACCTGTATTCTCCAAAATCACACAAGTTCATCTTCTTGAAGATACTTTCTCAGAACTACATCATTAATAATATCTTGACCCTGAAATTCTATATGCATAAACATTGACTTATTTTCTAGATTACATCTACCTCATCGTAAAATTTCTATTTATTTATTTAGTGTCATAGGACATACCTTTATCCCCACACTAAGGAGGTGGAGGCAGGAAGAGTGTAAGATTGGGATATTGTCCTGGTATGTTTTCTGTTGCTGACAGACATCATGAAGAAAATCGATGTGAGGAAAAGTTTATGTGGTTTAAATGTTCCAATCAAAGTCTGTCATTTTGAGAAGTTGGGGCAGGAACTCAAGCAGGAGCTGAGATAGAAAACTGTCTATTAAATCTGGCTATTAGCTTGCTCTTTTTGATTTGCTCAGTTTACTATAGGATTCAGGAACAACTAGAAAGGGTGGAGTTACCCACATGGGCTGGGATCTCCCACATCAAGAAAATGGGTCCTGCCCTTCCCCCTGGGACCATAAGATCTCCCAAGCTCAACTCCCTTGCTTGCTGGGCCTGGGCTGTGGGCGCAACCTGGCAGGAGGCAGTTCCTGTGTTTTGATACCTGCCTGAGGACAGGTGGGCCCTGTGTCAGCTCAGCGACATTCCTGGCCAGCAAGGGGCACTGAGCTTCTAGCAGACATCCATCGGAGGAGGGATGAGTTTGATCCTGGCCCACGGCAGAAGCCCGGCAAGGAGGAATTCAGACTTTCCCCGACCCCCTTGACTCCCTGGTCACCACCTGTGGAGCCCTCCTGCCTCCCATCCCAGCTTTCATCCAGGTACACCTTCCTCTCTTCCTCCCTTCCCCCTGGGGCCATAAGATATCCCCAGCTCAGCTGCCTTGCTTGCTGGGCCTGGGCCATGTGCACAACCTGGCAGGAGGAAGTTCCTGTGTTTTGATAGCCTGCCTGAGGAGAGGTGGGCAATGTGTCAGCTCAGCGACATCCCTGGCCAGCAAGAGGCACTGAGCTTCTAGCAGACATCCATCGGAGGAGGAGTGACTGCTCCTGGCCTACTGCAAAAGCCCGGCAAGGAGGAATTCAGACTTTCCCAACCCCCTTGACTCCCTGCTCACCCTACAGTGGTGGCTCCACCCTGCGGAGCTCTCCTGCCTCCCATCCCAGCCTTCATCCAGGTACATCTTCTTCTATTCCTCCCTTCCCCCTGGGGCCATAGAATTTCCCCAGCTCAGCGGCTTTGCATGCTGGGCCTGGGCTGTGAGCACAACCCGGCAGGAGGGAGTGCCTGTGTTTCAATAGCCAGCCTGAGGAAAGGTAGGCCTTCTGTCAGTGAAGTCCCTGCCCAAAAAGGGAACCTGACCCAGTATGAGAAGATCCAATAGAGAGCATTTAAAGGAAGAGATCGGCAGATGCCAAGGCAAGAACTCCTCCAACAATCTGAAAAACAACATGAAAACACCACATCCCAACGAACCTACAATAGAAGGACTTGAACACCTTAATCCAGAAGAAGTGGAAAAAACGGCATTATGAAAGCAATAGAGTCCCTTAAACAAGATATGAATAACTCCCTTAAAGAATTGGATGAGAAGTACAACAAAAAGTTTGAAGAAATGAGTAAAGAAATGGATGAGAAGTATAACAAAAAGTTTGAAGAAATGAGAGAGCAGGCTGGATATGGAAAATCTAGGTAAACGAACAGAGACTACAAAATCAAGCATAACCCACAGAATACAAGAGATGGAAGAAAGAATATGGAAGATACCATAGAGAAAATAAATGGTCAGATCAAAGAAAACATCAAATCCAACAAATTCTCATCACAAAACATTCAAGAAATCTGGGACACAATAAAAAAACCAAATCTAAGAATAATAGGGATTGAAGAAGGAGAAGAACTGCAGATCAAAGGCCCAGAAAATATATTCAACAAAATTATAGAAGAAAACTTTCCCAACCTAAAGTACGATATTCCTATGAAGGTTCAAGAAGCATACAGAATACTGAATAGACTTGATCAAAAAAAAATTCCCTCGCCATATAATAATCAAAACACAAAACATACGGATTAAAGAAAGAATATTAAGAGCTGCAAAGGAAAAAGGTCAAGTAACTTATAAAGGTAAACCTATCAGACTTACACCAGACTTCTCTATGGAAACCATGAAAGCCAGAAGGTCCTGGATAGAGGTACTGCAGAAACTAAGAGACCACGGATGCAAACCCAGACTACTATACCCAGCAAAGCTATCATTCACTATCAATGGAGAAAACAAAATATTATAGGATAAAAACAAATTTAAACAATTCATAGCCACAAATCCAGCCTTACAGAAAGTAATAGAAGGAAAATCGCAACCCAAGGAATCCAACATAGCCAACACTGCCTACAATAACTCAGACATCTATTGACCCTTCACAAGCACAACTCAAAGAAAGGAAACATACAAACTCTACTAAATAAAATAAAATAAAAATAATAATAACCGGAGTCAACAACCACTGGTCATTAATATCACTTAATATTAATGGAATCAACTCACCTATAAAAAGGCACAGACTAAGAGATTGGATATGAAAACAGGATCCAACATTCTGCTGTTTATAAGAAACACACCTCAACCACAAAGACAGACATTGACTCAGAGTAATGGGCTGGGAAAAGGTTTTCCAAGCAAACATTCCTAAGAAACAAGCAGGTGTGGCCATTCTAATTTCCAACAAAATTGACTTCAAACTAAAATCAATCAGAAGATATGGAGACGGACATTTTATACTCATAACAGGAACAATTCATTAGGAGGAAGTCTCAATCCTGAATATTTATGCCCCTAATATAAAAACACCCACTTATGTAAAAGAAAAACTTTTAGAACTCAAGGCAGTCATCAAACCACACACACTAATAATAGGAGACTTCAACACACCTCTCTCACCAATGGACAGGTCAATCAGACAGAAACCTAACAGAGAAATAAGAGAATTAATGGAGGTAATGAATCAAATGTACTTAAAAGATATCTATAGAACATTCCACCCAAATAGGAAAGAATATACCTTCTTCTCTGCAGCTCATGGAACCTTTTCGAAAATTGACCACATACTCGGTAACAAAGCAAACTTCCACAGATACAAAAAAAAAAAAGTAACCACCTGTGTCTTGTCGGATCACCATGGAATAAAGTTAGGATTCAATAACAATTCTAACACCAGAAAGCCTACAAACTCATGGAAGCTGAACAGTCAACTACTGAATCACCCCTGGGTCAAGGAAGAAATAAAGAAAGAAATTAAAGTCTTCCTTGAATTTAATGAAAACAAAGACACAACATACTCAAACCTATGGGACACAATGAAAGCAGTGCTAAGAGGAAAGTTCATAGCACTAAGTGCCCAATTAAAGAAAACGGAGAAAGCACACATTGGAGACTTAACAGCACACTTGAAAGTTCTAGAAAAAAAAGAAACAGACTCACCCAGGAGGAGTAGAAGACTGGAAATAATCAAACTGAGGGCTGAAATCAACAAAATAGAAACACAGAAAACAATCCAAAGAATCAATGAAACAAAAAGTTGGTTCTTGGAGAAAATCAACAAGATTGACAAACCCCTAACCAAACTAATCAAACAGCAGAGAGAGAACACTCAAATTAATAAGATCAGAAATGAAAAGGAGGACATAACAACAAACACAGAGGAAATTCAGAGAATCATTAGATCTTACTATGAAAGCTTATATGCCACAAAGTTGGAAAATGTACAATAAATGGACTGGTTTTTAGATAAGTACCATATAATACAGTTAAATCAAGACCAGGTGAACAATCTAAATAGACCTGTTAGTCGCGAAGAATTAGAAGCTGTTATCAAAAACCTCCCGACCAAAAAAAAAGCCCAAGACCAGATGGTTTCAATGCAGAATTCTACCAGAACTTTCAAGAAGTGCTAATACCTATACTCCTTAATGTATTTCACAATATAGAAACAGAAGAGTCATTGCCATATTCTTTTTATGAAGCTACAGTTATCTTGATACCAAAACCACATAAAGACACAATCAAGAAAGAGAATTACAGGCCAATCTCACTCATGAACATCGACGCAAAAATTCTCAACAAAATCCAGGCAAACCAAATCCAAGAACACATTAGAAAAATTATCCATTATGATCAAGTGGGCTTCATCCCAGAGATGCTGGGTTGGTTCAACATACGCAAATCTATCAATGTAATCCATCATATAAATAAACTGAAAAAAAACATATGATCATTTCATTAGATGCTGAAAAAGCATTTGACAAAATTCAACATCCCTTTATTATAAAGGTGTTGAAGAGATTGGGGATACAAGGATCATACCTAAATATAATAAAAGCTATTTACACCAAGCCGACAGCTAACATCAAACTGAATGGAGAGAAACTCAAAGCCATTCCATTGAAATCAGGAACATGACAAGGCTGTCCACTCTCCTCATACCTCTTCAATATAGTGCTTAAAGTTGTAGCAATAGCAATATGACAACATAAGGGGATCAAGGGGACTCGAATTGAAAAGGAAGAAGTTAAAATCTCATTATTTGCAGATGATATGATAGTGTACATAAGCGACCCCAAAAACTCTACCAAAGAACTCCTACAGCTGATAAACACCTTTAGTAATGTGGCAGGGTACAAGATCAACTCCAAAAAATCGGTTGCCCTCCTATACACAAAGGATAAAGAAGCAGGGAGGGAAATCAAAGAATCTTCACCTTTCACGATAGCGACAAATAGCATAAAATATCTTGGAATAACTCTAACCAAGGAAGTGAAAGACCTGTTTGACAAGAACTTTAAATCTTTGAAGAAAGAAATTGAAGAGGATGCCAGAAAATGGAAAGATCTCCCCTGCTCTTGGAATGAGAGGATCAACATAGTTAAAATGGCAATTCTACCAAAAGCAATCTATAGATTCAATGCAATCCCCATCAAAATCCCATCAAAATTCTTCACAGACCTTGAGAGAACAATAATCAAGTTTATATGGAAAAACAAAAAACCCAGGATAGCCAAAACAATCTTATATAATAAAGGAACTTCTGGAGGTATAACCATCCCTGACTTCAAACTCGATTACAGAGCTACAGTATTGAAAACAGCTTGGTATTGGCATAAGAACAGAGAAGTCGACCTATGGAATTGAATAGAAGACCCAGATATTAACCCACAAACCTATGAACACTTGATTTTTGACAAGGGAGCTAAAGGTATACAATGGAAGAAGGAAAGCACCTTTAACAAATGGTGCTGGCATAACTGGATGTAAACCTGTAGAAGAATGAAAGTAGATCCATATCTATCACCATGCACAAAAATCAAGTCCAAATGGATTAAAGACATCAACATTAATCTGACCACTTTGAACCTGATAGAAGAGAAAGTGGGAAGTAGTCTACAAGACATAGGCACAGGAAACCACTTCCTAAGTAGAACCCCAATAGCACAGACAATAAGAGACTCAATGAATAAATGGGACCTCCTGAAACTGAGAAGCTTCTGTAAAGCAAAGGACACTGTCAGTGAGACAAAAGGCTACCTTCGAACTGGGAGAAGATCTTCACCAACCCCTCATCAGACAAAGGTCTGATCTCCAAAATATACAAAGAACTCAAGAAACTAGACACTAAAGCTCTAATTAACCCAATTAAAAAATGGGGTACTGATCTGAACAGAGAATTCACAACAGATGAACTTTGAATGGCCAAAAGACACTTAAGGTCATGCTCATCCTCCTTAGCAATCAGGGAAATGCAAATCAAAACAACTATGAGATACCATTTTACACCGGTCAGATTAGGCAAACTCAAAAACACCAATGATAGCCTATGCTGGAGAGGATGTGGAGAAAAGGGAACACTCATTCATTGTTGGTGGGCATGCAAACTTGTGCAGCCACTGTGGAAATCAGTGTGGCGGTTTCTCAGGAAACTGGGAGTCAACCTCCCTCAGGACCCAGCAATTCCACTCTTGGGAATATACCCAAGAGATGCCCTATCATACCACAAAAGCATTTGTTCAACTCTGTTCATAGCAGCACTATTTGTAATAGCCAGAACCTGGAAACAACCTAGGTGCCCCTCAACAGAAGAATAGTTAAAGAAGGTGTGGAACATATATACATTAGAGTTTTACTCAGCGGTAAAAAAACAATGACATCTTGAATTTTGCATGCAAATGGATGGAAATAGAAAACG